>NC_046657.1:183480824-183495551 GCF_010883055.1 Belonocnema kinseyi
TGAAAGAGGGAGCTCTTCTTAATATTTTGACACCAAAATCATGTCGATACACCTTACCGACTGCGAGTAAAGCCACCCACGCTTTAACTTGAGAGACTGTAAATGGTCAGTCGACGACTCGGGTGCACCAGGTTGCTCCTCGGGTAGTTTAGCACGTATTCTGCGAAAATTTTTTAAAAATTCAGATTATTCCAACATCCAAAATTACTAAAAATTAGAGTCGATCTGGGGCGCGACCTGGTGCACCCGAGTCTTCGACAAACCATTTCGATTTTTTTTCATTATTTACAAACTTTACATTTTTTTGAAGTTCTCTTAGAATACGTATTGTACTACCTGGTGCTCGATCTCATGTACCCGGATCATCGACTCACAATTTTTAGTAATTTTGGCTGTTGGAACAATCTAAATTCTAAATGAGTTCTCGTAGAATAGGTGCTAAACTATCTGGGGCGCGATCTGGTGCACCCGGGTCGTCGACTAACCATTTGGAACTGTTTTCATTATTCACAAAATTTAAATTTTTTAAAAGTTCTCGTAGAATACGCATTAAACTACGTGGTGCTCGACCCAGTGTACCCGAATCGTCGGCTCACAATTTTTTGTAATTTTGGCTGTTAAAACAATCTAAATTTTTAAAAAGTTCTCGTAGAATACGTTCTATGATACCCGGGCTGGTGCTCGACTCAGTACACCCGGATCGTTGACTCACCATCTTAAGTAATTTTGACTGTTAGTAATTTCCTGTGTACAATTTTCGTCTTAAAAATGCTCTAATACATGTATTGGAATGCTGGACGATGACTTCACGATTTACAACACTTACAATACATGCATTGCAATTTAGTCATTCCAATACCATGGTTGTAATTTTACCTTACGCTTGTATTGTAGAATTGTGGTAGATATGTGGTAGAGTTCCAAACATGTTTAGCACTGTACATTTTCGTAACGTTTCATAGGAAAAAAATGATATTTAATACATTTTTGTAGATATACGAATAATTTAGATTAAAGTGGTGAAAATTGTCTAATTCTGCGACCGGCATTTCGCTCTTGTATTCTAAATCTAATTCCTAACCTCAAGATCTAAAAAAGTTATTATGGCATTTTACACCAGCAATGGACTTTGGTAACAAAAATCATAACGAATTCCATGCTTCAAAGGAATATTACTTAATGTTAACAATTATATTAATAACATATAATAATTTAAACATTAACTTGTAATTAAAAATATACTAACCATACGGATAGAAATCTCAGAGTATATGCTAAAGATTCTGAAGGGTCTGAGAAGCTCTGAGAAATTCTCCGCAGGTACTCAGGTAGATATATTTAATGGTCCATATAGCTCGTTTAAATGCTTTGAAGGCTTTAAAATCTCCCTTCCGAAATTGAAAAAATACGATCCTAAATTACAAGCAGAGAGGCTTAAATTGAAATAAGAATTCGATCATAAATAACAAGCAGAGGCCCTGTATTGCGGCGGAATGGGTGGCAATGTGGTGGTAAAGCAAAAGCCTTGATTCGTATTATCGACTTTGAATTTTGACCGTAGCCTATGAACGTCACTCAAATCCAAGCAAGCGCAGATCAAGGCAGCTCCGTTGGAATCATTAAGCTCGAGAAAACACGTGTAACGTTCCATTACTGTCGAACTACTCTAACTCCACTCATGCCTCTGTCGCACGCCTGTAGCTACCAAAGAACGAGCAATCGTGACAATTTTTTGAATATTTTTCAACGCTGTCTAACCCACTGACACCTCGCGCCTCATGCATATAGCAATGAAATTTAAGTATTGTGACAATCGAAATCCACAATATCGTTTAGAGTTTTTATATTGAGGATACTAGTTGGGTTCTAACTTGCAAGAAAGTACAGGGAAAGTAGGAAAAATGGAAAAAAGATATAAAGGGGGCAAGTGCAGTCCAAAATATTCGGATAATTGCATTACGTAATGTATTGAAAGAACGCTAACGTTGCAAAGTGAAAAGTTTCGTAATAATTTAATTGTTTTGATGGGTTTAATAATCCAAATATTGTCTGACAACTGGAAATGACTTTTCTACAGCACTTTTTTAAATCCGTGAAACTAAAACTCCATGAATTATGAAAACATAGTATCATAGTCGACACTACAAACAACGCGACACAAAGTACTGGAGTAGAACGCGACTAGGATATTTGGCCACGAGCTGTACGGTAGCGCAAGCATTCTGTAACGTCATTCAATGTGGTACGAACCTGAAATTCAGAAATGTATATTCCTTTATTTTCGGTAACGAAAGCGTTACAGGTTATTTCAGGTTACCTTCAACTTACTTTCAGAACTTCAATTTTTACTTGTAATTGCCACTTCAATATTAAATAAAAAAAAAAATTTATTTTGCATTTTTAATCGTATTATATTTATTTTTTATTATTAGCAAGTAGAAATAAGACAGTTGATTAAAAACCGCGCGCATGGGTTGAATAATATAAGGCGCAGCCGCCTTCGGTCTTGTTATTATTCAAACCAAAAATAGGCTTTTAACCTTAGTTATGGTCAACCAATTTCTGAAAGTGTCAGCGAAAAATATTTATTGTTGTCAACACAAACGTGCTAATCTAGCAGCTAATCTAGCTCCTGATAAATTACCTGCTTTTTATTTTTAAAAATATAAATGTAAATATTATTTCTATAACCTCTAAAAATCCTAAATGTGTGCGCGCATCATACTCACACTGGCATGCATGACGTGCGATACACACGTCATGCGACCCACCTGTCACGCATATGAGGACACAGCTGTGTTATGCGCGTACGCCATGCGTGAAAATCCGCATACGGTGCGATGCACGTGCATCGCGCCGCGCATTTTGCTATTTAGGTCGGTTAATCCGGCAAAAAAATCTCACGCAAGAATCCTTCTTTCTACTTTATAATAAGAGAAGGAAATTATCAGAAGAATATATCACTCAGAATATTTATATCGCAAGTTATAAGAGAAGTAAAACGAATCGATTACTTGCGGAAGTTAAAAAAAATCCTTTCTTTTAAAAAGTCACTACCAAGATTTAAGTAGCCAAATACAGTTTTTTGAACTGTTAAGGGGGCGGGGGCAAAAACTGTCTTGCGGTTAACGTTATCTGAGTCATAAATGTACCATTCTTCCGAGGGCTAGAGCCCTTTTTGATATCAAAAATCCATTGAAGTATTATATTTTTACAGTTTTGATAACACGTGGTATCGTTTAACGTTTAAATATTAGCTATTTCCGTTATTCTAGAATTTCGTATTTTTTGCCCATCGCAGGTCTTACGTTCAGCAACATTAATTTAGTTTTTTTGCCTCAATATCTGATCTAATAACATTTGTCAAACCGCAATCATAAAAATAATATAAATCAATGATAGAAATTCACAGAACTGTTATGTAGTTTAATAGTCTATTTGTTCAAGAGTTTGGGGCTCGACTTTTTTATTTGAAAAGGGCGTTTAAACTCTTTAT
This sequence comes from Belonocnema kinseyi, assembly GCF_010883055.1. Taxonomy (NCBI): domain Eukaryota; kingdom Metazoa; phylum Arthropoda; class Insecta; order Hymenoptera; family Cynipidae; genus Belonocnema; species Belonocnema kinseyi. Next base: position 183,484,321 of record NC_046657.1, read on the forward strand.
TTCTCGCAAAATTAAAAAAATGTTGGAAGGAATTTCATATCTGAATAAAATTATAAATCGAACCAAAAAATACATTGTCTAGCACTTTGTTGCTAGACTTATTTTTTCAAAACTTGTATACTCCTTTTCAAAGATCTTTATTAATAAACGAAGTTTATATATTTTGTAATTATTTACACCTAGCGTTATAATGCGCTTAAAGCTTCTAGTTCTTTAAAAATCAATCCAGTCCAATCAAGATTTTTTTCTTACTTCTTCAATCTTGTAAACAATTTTCCAGATTTTTACGATTTTCTATTAATATTTTGTCCCACTTAAAATTTCTAAAGGAAAAATTTAATGTTCAGTAAAAAAAGAAAACACATTTCAATTTTTCAGACAAATAAGTAAGAAACAATGTAATTTCTGATTTTGTATTAAATTTAAGTTTTTAATATAAAATATTTTAATAGATAACAAAGAGCAGAATAGGCATTTTTACAGAAATTTACTATCTGTATATTCACTTTAAAGAATTTTTTTTGCAATATTTTATCAATATTTTTGACCTAAAATACAGATTCAAATATTTCATTAAATTACTTAATTATCGAACATTTTTAATTTCTGAAACTTTATTTCTTTATGAGCATTGAGGGATTACATTGAATCTAGAAAAAAAGTTTACAAAACTATTGTTGTTGGAATTTCTTTAGTTTTAGGGACAAACAGAATTTATTTCAATTAGTTAATAATAAAATAATAAATAAGTAACGACATTTTCTCATCAAATTTATCAAATTCTGAATTTAAGAAACAAATCTTAAATAACTAAAAAGTTTAACATTGAAATTTGAGTCGGTTTTGAATTTTAAGGGTTCAATATCGTAACATTGACAACTTTAAGCTTTCTAACTTGATTAGGCTTAAATTAATGACCTCCAAAATTTATAATCCCCAAACACAAACACTTAGAATTCTGCATTTCATTTTTGAATTCCACACTTTCAAAATTGAATTCAAAACCTAACTGAATTTTATTTAATTTTTCAATTTATCTCATTTCATTTAATTATTAAGATTAGCTTAAATAAATATTTTCAGTAATTTCAATAAAATTCTAAAGTACGAAAAGATTAAAAAAAAATTATTCATTTATTATTTCGGAAATTTCTCTTTTCAAAATAACCGTGAGAGAAATTAAATTAAAAATAATAATAAATAATATATTTTTAGGCTCTCTTTAATTTTAATATAATTAGGTAATTCTGTGTTCACAATATTTTTTGCGTACAGAGCCAGCTGACCGACTCAGCTACAGCAAAGATTGCTATAGTGATGGCGAAGGCGAATGCGAAAAACAGATAATCACGTTCCGTTTAATTCAAAGACTTTCAGTGTGTGCCCCGGGCCCACTTCGCCTACTAACGTGATCGGAAGGACCCGGTTGCCATAGAAATGGCGAAAAGTGCCGTATCTAGGACCTAATATCTTTGGTTGGAGGTAAAAAGGAGAAAATGCTTTATACAACTCACGGCTTAACGATGATGTAATTTTGAAGAGATTAAAACAATTCTGTCCTTTTATATGTCGTATATTCACTCACAACACAAATTACAATACACTGGCAGATACATGCATAAACATTTAGCGAGATTTTTGGCGGAGAGAACACTATCGAGTACTGCGCTATGCGGTGGATGGACACATAGTTACTGGACGAGCTTGCGCGTGCAGCACGCGCTTCACCAACTTAAATATTATTTTTAATTAAACACTAATATTCATTAAATTTATGGCTAATTTGCGTGACAAAATTAGATGCAAAATTTTAAAAATATGATTGGAATTAAAGTTCGCCGATGAAGCTCATTAATGGTAAGGATACAATATTATAATTCAATATTATGATATTTAACAGGAAAACGCATTCTCTTACAATATAGTAATAAAAAGTTATAAACTAAAACATCTAGTCACCAACTGATAATTGTAAAGAAACAAAATAACTATAATGTAATAATATTAGTATTATAATGCTGTTATTGCGCCATACCATATTATTATGATTTAATTACCTGACTACCTAATTTATTATTTATATGATTCAAAACTTTTAATCGGGTGAACCCAGTTATACATCATAACCACGGACTCAGTCAAGTGACTGATGAGATTAGGCTATTATAAGTCAATTCATTACGATGGTTAAAACATTCTGCGATGATGTTGTAGGTATACAATTACGAGCCGCCGCTAGCGTTGGAGGTTCCAACAGTCACGTCTGGATGCTTTCTTAGAACTACCAAACGCCACTCTACAGGTTTTTAGTTCCTTGCTTCCTGATGGCCAAGAAAGTTTGTTACAATGCAACAGGTGTTTAATAAAATCGCCTTCTGAACTGCTGCCAATACCTTACAGACTGATAAATGTTGAAGATGTTCAATGCACCTTCCATGCGCATTGCCTGTAGCCGAAATCACCATGGGATGTATAGATGCATGATTTACATTCCTCCATCTGGTTTTTACTTCATGGCTTAACTCGCTATACTTGTGGATCTTGGTTGTGTAGGGTGACTACGAATTTCGGTTGAGCGGACAAGCCATGTCGATGATCTAGACTCTTCCACCTATTTTTCTCGCATCACGAGATCAGGCCGATTGGCCTGGATGTAATGATCCGTTTGGATAGTAACATCCAAATAAAAGATGTAATCTTTGTTTTCTAAAACGGGCACTGGAATGTATCTATAGAAAGGCATCTATTCTTTAAAGAGTCCTAGGTTTAGGACAAGTTGTTGGTTTATAATGCCCGCTACATCATTATATCTGTGGGAACAGCTGACAACCTTGACCTGTATCGCAATGACGAATTCTTCCACCTCGGGATACAGAACACCCTTTCTTAGGCAAATAATGGATGCTTCACTATCCACCTTATATTGATCTCACGTTTTGGGGTGCTCGTCGTGGATAGCTTTCTCTCACCATTGTATTTCTAATTCCTATATGGTTCCTGCCCAGATATTCAAGGCCCCATCTGAGTACAAATTAAAGAGCGTGTAGTCAAGATCCGCTTTACAGATGATGCTGTAAAGCGGAACATTTCGTTTGATGTTAAAAAAGTCCTTTAGCTGTGTAACTTGTGATTCACACCGTTTTTTCACTTCTACAACGCCACTACCCCCTATATGTGATGGTATAACAACCCCTTCAATCGCTGAATTTTTGTGGTGCATTCTCTACTTCGTCATTTCCACGCGGACGATTCTTGCTAACTATTCAAGGTCGGTGTTTGACCACTTGATGAGCCCGCAGGAGTATGTGAGGACAGGGATGGCATATGTGTTGATTGCCCTGATTTTCTCCACAGATTCCTGTAGGATTTTATCATCTGTTGGCCAATTTCTGAGGATGGCCGTTGAGCGGACTTCCGCGCCCCGTTGTTTAGTCTTGTAGGACTCCAGTAGCGTGAGAATGAATACGGGCATCTTCTCTTGAACTTTTTAAATAAAGTCAGGATACCGGCGGAGGTGTCGGTGGGGGTCTTAAAGTTCGACATTGGATCACGACCTAGGGGCAGGATTCTAATATATATTAAGGACATAAACAAAGAGTTTCAAATCTTCAATGTGTGTTTTGCCCGCAAACTGATCCGATAAATTGGAAAGTGCATAGACCGTGGGTGATAGCACTTTCGAGACTCTTTAGGGGCCGTTATATCGGGGGCACAATTTTGCGGGAATGTTTTTCATTTTAGAGAAAAAAATTTGGGATCTGGATAGAACTAAATCTCCTTTATGAAATCTCAATCGTGTGTGCCGGAGGTTATAGTACTTAGATTTTTTCAAATACCTGATATAAATTCGTTATTATCCAATCGCGCATCGATTGCATTTCAGACATTCGGCTTTTCCAGGATTTAGGGTCTCTGCTTTCTATTTCAGGTTCGGCAGTAGATCGGAGTTTACGGGAATTTATAGGTGGGGGGTCTCTTCCGAAATTTAAGAAGGCAGGGGAGGACTTGAGCGAGGTATGGTAAGCTGTATTATATGCAAATTGGAAGGCGGAAAGGTCTTGCTCCCAAATACCATGGTCCTTATTGATATATGATACTACCATGATTTTCAGGATTCTATTAACCCTTTTTACAGGGCTTGGTTGGAGATGGTAGGGAGATGTGGCGGTGCGGACGATGTTCAATTCTTGAGCTAGCTGGTAAAGTATTTTATTTACAAATTCGGTCCCACTATCATTAAAAAGCATTGGGGGGTCGGTATGCAGGCCATTTTGTTTACTGAGAAACCATTGGAGGTGTTACTCGAAAGTTTTTGTAACAATTATTATGTCGGTCAAATAAACAAAGGCGTGAGGTTCAGTTCCTGGGCCTATTAATTGATCTAATAGACGTTGGAACGTCGCGGGGGCGTTTGCGAGACTGAGGCGCATTCTCTTGAATTGAAACAGGTCGCGTCCGAGTATCATAAACTCCGCCTTGTCGTGACTGTCTTTGCCGAAGGGAAGTTGGTGAAAATCTTTGCTTAAATCTACCTTTAAGACGTAAGTTGCACTTCGCAATTTATCTAGAATACCTGTAATTTGTGGTAAGGGGTAGTCGTCCTTTTTCGTAACCGCCTTCACTTTACGAAAGTCTAGGCAGAAGCGATATCCGCCAACCGCTTTCTTAGTCACAACTATGGGTGAGGGCCAAAACCTATTGGAGGGTTTGATGTTGTTGGCCAAAATATTATCGACTTCGGCCAATCAGATTTCCATGATTTTAGGAGATGTTAAGTAGTGACGCTGTTTTATATGTGGATGTTATCTACGTCTATAACATGCTTAGTCAAACGAGTACCGTAGGTTCCTGAGGCAAGAACATATTTGTAAAGGTCCTGTTTGAAATTCGAAAGAGTAAATTTTTTTTCGGTTTGTTTTTAAAGTGCCATTTTCGATCCTCGAAATCTACACTAAATCTGAATATTCTCACAAAGTCTGAGCCAATTTCTAAAGCGACAGGTAAATATTAGAGTATCCTATGACGATAGAATTCTCTAGATCGTGGAGCTTCCTCGGGGCTACTAGCTTTTGAGAAACCAACCCTATCTGACTGTTAGCTACCTGGACTCGACTTCTTTTGTAGATAGTTTCTGAGACTATATCTTTTATTATTTTTAAGCCATCTAATCCTATGAACGAACGTGATGCTCCACTATCAACAAATACTTTGATTGCTTTTCTTAGGATTTAAATCGTCACATACATTAAAGGTTGGGGACCAGGAAGGGGTGAAGGTCGATAGGGGAGTTCCAAAAGGTTGTAGACAGTGATAGGAGTTAAGGAGTAAGATTCGTTATCAAGTATCTCTGCGGGGTTCTTCGGGGGGTACAAATTAGGGTTAATTTCTTCGCAGTTAGAATAAGAGTGTTCACGCAGGAGTGAAGGAGTCATAGGGATAGGGTCCGAAGGGGCGTTAGAGTGGATCGCGGGCAGTACAGAGTTTTCATTTCTGAACCTAATGTGGGGGATTTTCGAGACGCTTTCTAGCTCCTCTGCTTGGATAAAGATTCTAGTTTCGGTAATAAATACGGTCAAGCCATAATACGTGAGTGTACAATATGCTCTATAATCGGAAAAGTCTATTTCGAAATCCAAATAGTCGATTATGATTAATTTCTTAACCTGCATGTATCCTTGCTTTTTTCTTGCCTGGGCTTTATCTTCGAATGGGGATTGTTCCGTTTTACTTGAGGTCTCTTTTCCTTATAACATACTTTACGCCTCAATTTCCCGAACGGGATTGAGGCAAGTGTGCCCGCTTAGCCCAACGCTTTTTGCAATTTTGATCGTGGATAAGGAAAGTAAGCATATGTATATCACTTGCATATGCAGATGACATAGTGCTGCTAGCAAAGGGCGGACAAGTCGAAGATTATGGTGTCCAGGAAAAGAGTTAAAGTGAAAAGGATGCACGAGGTCAGAAGGCAGGTACATGAGTCGGTTCAAAATAATGACATGGAGAAAGAGAAGGCAGAAGGAGATGAGAGAATAAGAGAGTCGAGGTTCAACGGGAACTATGTGTGGATTATGCCAAGGGAGAGAGCGCAATATTTGAGTGAGAAAGGAGAGCAAGGAAGTCAGGAACTTAAAGCGAGAATGAGATGCGGTTGTATGGAGAATTATAATAACGTTATGGCTTTCTAGAGAGAAGAGAATGAGTGAATTTTGCGGGTAGGGGGATGCAAAAGTTGAGCACTGGTTGGAAGAATGTGAAGAGGCGGAAAGGAGTGGGATAAGCATGGAGGTATTGTTGCATGAAAGGGGGGACTAAAAGGCAGTAGCATGGGTGAAGGAGGTGTTGGGTAAGATGAAGACAAAGAGAAGTAAGGAGGAAGAGGATTCGAGGCATAGGCATTGCGAGGAAAGAGAAACATGCGTTCGAGGCAAGGCGAGAAGCAGCGAGGAAGGTTAGGATATAGGAGCGAGCGGATTAGTTATAAGGTTTGGATGGATGGCAATTTGTAGAGGATAGCTGTGAGAAAATTCTGTAAAAAAATGGAAGTGTAAGCAAGTCAATTTTGTAAGGTCAGCAGGCCGAAACATAAACGTTTATCTATCCTACCATAGCCAAAACAGACTACTTTCCTGGGCTGTTTGCATTTATTAAACCTGCGGCCACTTTCATTGCAATTCCAACATTTTGGGGCTTCGTCGTTTTTAAAGTGGGAGGGTTGCCTTTCGGGAGGGGTTTCTGGGATTTGTGATGGGTTGGTTTTCGAGGTGGTTTTTGGACCGGTAGGTGAGGAGGTGGCGGAATTTTTGGCTGGTAGGGGTTGGTTTCTGCTCTTTCCACTGTTAGGGTTTTCTAAGGACAAGTATACGAGGTCCACCGGTTCCTCGGGGAGGAATCTGTCGCTGGGATCATGTTTCAAGAACGCAATCCTCTCGTTCCGTCTATTAGATCTCTCTCTCTCTCTCTGGTCGCCTGTCCGGCTTCCTATGTTTCGGGTTCCTATAGACTAATTCAGGTAATAGAGATCGTTCAGGGAGAGGGGGAGGTTTATAGCTTTTTGCTACACGATAACTCTTCTCGGTAATACTTTCGAGCTGTTCAAGGTGTGCAAAATTTCGTATTTGGTTTTTTGTAGGGCTAAACGTAACCTCGAAACAAGATTCCTATGTGTGTAGCTGATTTCCTCCGCATCAGACATCTCATGAATCAGCCTATCAAACATTGTCCCAGACAAGAAAAAAGGGATCACCTTCATATGGTCAACACCAGAGACGGACATTAGTTCTCGACCGTCTTGAATTCGCATTAAAGAGGCGTTAGGGTCCTCACTACGAGCACCGGAATATTTAATGTTTTATTTGCGCATGATTGCATTGGCGCGCGCTGGTTTGGAATGGGGGTATTCACTGTGGTTTCGATTAGAGTGGTTTCGGCTGAAGGGGAAGTCTTCGTAATGGGGTGGGTTTCATTGTCGGTAGGGGTTGGGTGCTTCCTGCAACAGACGGGAAAATGGGTAAGAATCTCTAAAGGAGACCTCTTAGCGGCGCGAGGGGTGCGCGGAGCCATGGGCCGTGGTTGTACGGTGGGGGTAGGGGCTTCCAAAGTCATGATATACATGGTGAGAGGGTGCAATTTCTTTAGGAGCTGAATATGGGTTTTGCGAAGGATTCAAGGTACTAGATCCGCAACTGTTGGAGCAGGGGTCACCGAGGGTGATTTTTCGCTCGGTAGCACGATCTTCTTCGTGGTAGGGGGCAAGTCTATTCGGTATTTTCTTTTCGCTGCGAGGATCGGTAACCGTTTTCGGATCAGACAAAGGAAGATCCGTTTGCGAGGCTACACTACATTTTTTCGTACTTTGGTGGAGAAGAGAGTATACGCAGGTTTTCGTCGGAAGATGACTGTACAGAACCCGAATGTTTAGAGGGGGTCCCTTCTACTTAGGTTTCGTCTACACGGGGTAGGGTATAAAAAGGTTTAAAAGGGTTCTTTTGTTCTAAAATACCCTTAACGGCCTTCACTAGCCTTTCCCGTAAAACCGCGAAAGGTCCCTTAATGGAAAGATTCCTTTCTGACAAGTGGTTAATAAGTTCCTGTTAATTGAGTTTATATACTCAGGAGGTTGATTGCTATTCTCCCTCCATGCCTATATCCAGTCCCGATAGGCTAATTTTTTACCCTTTCCTTGAAAATACCCAGACCAGATAATAGAAATTTATTCTCTCCCAACACAATCAATATCAATTATAAACACAGATGTCTATATGAATAGTCGTAATAACAGACATAAGGAACAAGAATGTACTTTAATAATGATTCACTCAAAGAGAAATCGATATCAAATGTAAACAAAGTGATTCGTATAGGTAATCTGGAGTGCCTATTCTAAAACTAGTTGGCTGAAATGTCTTTTTATATTTAAAAATTGGGGAGAAAAATCGGTAATTAGCTACTTATTAAGTAGGAACGAAGTAGGATATTCTGGAATATTTTAAAATTCAAAATTAAAGAACGAAGGTTGTAATAATTAAAAGATCGTTATCAATTTTTAGGCCCCAAGTTGGGTGCCAATTGTAACACTACTTTTTTAAACAAACAAACGACAAACCAGAACTTCACCAACTTCAATTAAAAAGGTTCACCTTAACTCAAAACACTCCAAAAGGAGCAGATAAAAGATAATGAGTGTCCAATAGGTAAGATAATATATTGTAACTAGGCTTTCCAAAATCCCGTGTGCTTACCGCTAACACGGCCTGACCGGAAGAGGGTCAGGTGGGGTAACCTAGCCTCAAGACGGCTGCCACTTACCTGCTCGCCACGCCTGACTAAACCTAGTCCGTGGGTCACACGCTTCCGACCCACGAACAATCCTCAAAGTTCCTTTAATTTATTCTGCGCCAGGTAGGGACCCCCCTACCGGAACCTCGACTATGTTGTCCTGGCGTTGTCTAGGAGGAACGCTAGCTCCGAATGGACACGAGACACTAAGAAAAAGGGAGAGGTACTTCTCGCGTGTGAGAGAGAAAATGAATTTAAAACCCTCAGGTTTAAATAAAAATAGAACTAAAACCTATTTATTATTATTTTAGCACAAAAAATGGACAAAGTTTGTCTATAGTCAAAATCACTGGTGGTTGAGATACTCTCCTAACCCGCCTCTGAGCATCTACAAGCTATCTTGGCTAACTGTGGTCAGGCTGGGTATCCCCTGTCATCTCCCGAACAACCTTTAGTCTATTCTTACTACTTGTCAGGGTAAGAATCCTCAGTCAATTTTCTGACAACCTACAGGCTATCCTAATAACTCGTGGTCAGGCTGAGAATCCTTAGTCAACTTCCTGACAACCAAGATGCTATCCCAACTACTCGTGGTCAGGCTTCAAATTTTGTACAAAAAAAAATGGAAAAAGGCTCGGAAAAAGTTATTTTCGTGAAAGTTGTAGTTATACTTTGTATAAATTTCAAACACATGAGCCATAGTTTTAAAGGAGAAAAACAAGTCAAAATACTCATAAGAACCTTATTTCTGCATAATAAAACTCTCAAAAACCTCAAAATTAATATTTTAGGCAATATATGATTTTAGGAGTTCTCTGGTCGGGGCCCTATTCTTCTTCTTCTTTATTCATAATATGTCCCGTAAGGGTTTACATGACTTCCATTCCCTACAATCTTTCCGTTTAAATCTATATATTTTTTACAATCTTATAATTTCTATATATACAATTATTTGCAATTATTTACATAAAGTCTTATATCTATTTCCTTATTTTTATTTCCTGCGATAGCGCAATTTAGGACTTGTTAGCAAGCGAGTGAGCGAGCGAACGAAAGCGAGAGTGCAAGCGAGAGAGACAGCATGAGAACGCAAACGCATCTTAGTCTACTTATCTTTTACTTTACCATTACTTACAATTTTCACGCTTCTAATCTAAGCGACTTCCGTTTCCTTTTTCTTTCACTTTTTTTATACCCCCATTTACCTTTTTCACGTGCATTCTTTCATTCTCCCACATTCGCTCCTCTAGCACCCTCTAACTCTTTCATCCATTCTTCTCCTAATCCATCTTCGCCTAGAATCTTAACCACATTTTCTTGCCAGCTTCCTTTATCTTCCATTCCTCTCCTACATCCTTCCCATACATGCTCCCATGTTTCCTCCTCCCATTCACATATTCTACACATTCTTTTCTCTTCTTTTTCCCAGTACATCCCCTCCCTTACCTCGTTTCCCAGTCTAAATCTTGCTATCCTGGTCCACCTTCTCTCTCCCCATCCCTTTTCTAAATACTTTGGCAGCCCTTCCGTTTTTTATCATCTTATACCTTTTATTGTATTTTGATTCCTCAATCGCCCCCCCATCTTTCTGTTAATTGTCTTTCCCTCTCCCTTTTTTCCAATTCTTCATATTTTACTCCAGTCCCGTCTTCTATTTCTCTATCATTAAAGAACTCCCTCCTTTCTTCTTCCCACCTTGTTAATTCGATCGCCCTCCCTCTCTTCTCTTCTACCTCCATCAGACACTTTCTCGCCAACTCCCCTCCCTTTCCCTCCCTCAGCTTTGTTTCAAGTTTCCATGCCCTCTTACTCGCTCTAATACTTACTTATCCCTTTGCGCTTCTTCTCTCACCATATATCCAAGCGCCCTCCAGTCTGCCCCTAGTGTCCACCTTATAAACATTTCTTGTAAACTCTCAATATCTTTCCTTTCTTTCCATCCCCATATCTCTGCTCCATAACCTAAAACCGGCCATACCAGCGTATCAAATAACCACATTCGCCTTCTCAAATTTTTTTTTAACCTCCGTTTTCCTATTCACCACATCTGTTTCATTACCCCTGCTGCTTTTTTTATCCTTTCTCTTACATGAGCTGTATGATCTCCATTCGTCTGCAAGATATATCCCAAATATTTATACTGTTTGCCTTCTTCTAACTTTATTCCTTTCCATCTCCCTGTCCATTCTTTCTTCCTTCCTCCTCCTTTTCTAAACCTCATTATCTTTGTCTTTTCTACATTTACATTCAGCTTTTTCCCATCTAAGTATTTCTCTAATCCTGTAATTAATCCCGCCATCCCTTCTTCATCCTCTGCCATCAACACTATGTCGTCTGCGTATACCAGTGCCGTACCCCTTTCACTTCCTGAGCGTGTATATTCTCCTTTTTCATCCCCTTCTATATTCCCGTTTAAGATATACCATCCCAACTCCTCCAAGCTCTTTAACAACTTT
>NC_046657.1:183495651-183499987 GCF_010883055.1 Belonocnema kinseyi
TCTCTACTTTCGTTTGTCATCTTTTTTTCCTTCTTACTATTTCTTATTTTCCTATCTCCCGTTCCTTCCTCTTCTAGTTTCCCTGCACCTCATTTCTTACTAACTCTTCCCTTTCTTCATCCCAATCCCACCATACTCCATCTATCTGAATTCTGCCATACTTAACCCATGTTCTCTTTCCCTTTTTTCTTTCCTCTTCCGCTATTTTCCTTAATTTATACTGCATCTTCCTTTCTACCCATGTCAAATCATCCTCTATTCTCTCCGGAATATCATATAATAACCACTTCTTTGTCATCACCTCCCTCTTATGTTCCCATTTATTTAGTTTCACCAGTACCATTATCTCCCCTCTTCTCACTTCCCTTCCTATATTTCGCATTTCCTCTATCTCTACCTTAGCATCAATCCTTTTTAGTACTTCGTCCACCCCTCCTTCAGCTCCTTCCCCTCTAATCTTATACCCTTTATCACTATGTTCAATTTTATTTCTTCCCTCTCTTTCTTCTCTATTCTTTGTTCTATGTTTCTCAGCTCTTCTGTCTCCTTATTCCCACTCTCGCCCCCACCGCAATTCCCGTTTGAGCTTTCAAGTTTCTTCATCCTACCTCTTATCTCCTCTACCTTTGTGTTATTAATTTCTTCCTGCTTCTCTAGTTTTTGCTCCAATGACTCCATCTTTTCCAACTTTTACCTGATTTCTTCCCATTTTTTATTTCTTTCTTAACTTCAGCCATTTCCCGCCTAATTTCCTTTATTAATTCCTCTCCCCTTCTCTCCTGCTTTTCTTCATAAATCCCCATTACCTCTATCATCACTTCTCTAATTTCCTTTAGCCTTTCTTCTTTTATCGACATTTCATTTTCATCTCCGCTACCGTCGGCACCCTCCCTGTTATCGCTTTCCCCTACCAAACTCTGCTTTTCCGGCGGCGATCTAAACATTTTCTGGTATTTTATAGTCGCCCCGATATCTTCCTTCTCTTCACTGCTTTCCCTCTCCCCTCTCTTCCTTTTGATAAATGCTTCTATGGACCTATTATCAGAGAGAAATAGAGAGTCACAATGAATTAGAAAATCAGTTGAGGAATTTCTAAGAATTAAAAAAATTTTAAAGGGTTATTTAAAAAAATTCCAAAGTACTTTTTAAATCTTTAAAGAAAGTTCTCGGTATTTCAAAAGATTTTGAAGGATTCGAAAAATTTTAGCGAATTTTAAAAGATTCCAAAAAATTTTCAATTGATTACGGTAATTTAATATGAGATTTTGAAGAATTTGATATATTTTAATAGATTTTAAGGAATTTTTAAATTATTTAAATAATGTAATATAAGATTGTAAAAGATTTGAAATAGTTTAGGTTTTTTTTTTAATTTCAAGAAATTTTCAAGAGCTTTGAAAATTTTAAAGAGACTTCAAAAGAATTGAAACGATTTTAAAATTTGAGGCTGTTTAATAACATTTCAACGAATTTTCAATTTAGTTTGATAATTGAAAGCAACTTCAAAGAATTTTAACGATTTTTTACAACTTTTCTGGTTGAAAGTGGAACTACTTTTTTCAGAATCTAGCTTTTTGTTGATGATTCATCAATATAGTTGAAAAAATTCGCTTTCTGAAAATTGAACTATTTTGTAAGATTTTTTTGTTATTGTTCAAAAAGGAATTTTTTCATAACTACAAGAAAATTAGTCTTTTTTCTCGAAAATCTAAATATGATTAAACATTAATTTTTTGTCTAGAAAATTAGACTTGTAGGAAAATAAATTTCTTTTGTGCATAGTTCATGTATTTTATTTAAAATGCCTTTTTTTAGTGTACAATTCAGCTTTTCGGAAGAAAATTTAACTATTTTGTTGAATATTATTCGATTTTCGACAGAAACTTTAATCTTTTGAATTAAAAACTCGATTTTAATTTGAAAATCGTTACTATCAAATTCTGTGTTAAGAATTAATCTCTTTTGTTTACAAATTCAACTACATTTTTGAATTAAAAAAGAGATTAATTCTTCAACCGGAATTTGATAGTAAAAATTTTCAAATTAAAAATCGAGTTTTTAATTCAAAAGATGAAAGTTTTTGTCGAAAATGGAATAGGGTCAATAAAATAGTTAGATTTTTAAACAAACGAGAATAATTCTGAACCGATATCAGGTTGTGTGCGTGCGGTATACCTACAATGGGCACGCGACGCGCACATGTAAAGGGTTGAAGGCCACTTTCATTTACCTCATGTCGGTCATTGTCGGTGGTGCAGAACTTTGTACACCGACCGAGTCCTGGAATCACTCGAGGATTTAAAACCGAACAATCTTTCCTTACAATCATTCCTTACAATCTCCCGTGCAGAAATCGCCCGATTTCATACTTAATACCGATCTGGCCCCGACCGGAATTCCCGATCTGTCCCTGATCGGTAGAATTCTGTGGCCCAGATTTGGGCCAGACCAGGCCAGACCGATTTCCTACCATAACGGCATCCCTATGCGCTCACAGAATTAGTGCTGATTATTTTTTTTTGATAGTGCAGTGAAATTGAAATATTATTCGTTTATAATATTTTCTAAATGATTGAAAATGCCTAAGGGAAGTACGCCACGCGTTCGGGGGCACCGAACACTAACCACCAGTCTACCTCGAAACGTGCGTGAGGAAAATGAAAGTAAGTAACTAAGCTCTGGGACTAATTGAAACCTAACCTCAAATAAAGTGATCATCAATTAAATTTTATTTTTTTAATCAATACGAATGAAATTATTATAGATGGAAATGTAAGTGATCCGGAAGTAAATACTATCCAACCCGTTCAATTGATGAATTTGGATGAAGCAGAAAATTTGGATCCACTTGAAAATGAATTTCCGGCTGATATCAACACAGTTTTAGGTAAAATCATTTTATTAGTGAAAAGTCAATCATTTTATCAACGTATTCATCATATTGTTTATATTGTTTTGTACTATTTTATCTATTTATATTAATTTTTTATTAATTTAATGTAGAGTTAAAATGATAAAATCTGTTATAAAATATGTTAACTAATAATAGTCAAATTAGGTAATCTCCAAAAATAGTGATCTTATCATAATAGAATATGTGATAAAATTAAAAGTGCATTTCAGATTTTTTTAAATAGTAAATTCAATATCAAAATACATGTAGGACACCTTTTCATAACATGAATTTCAGAATCAAGTAGTAGAATAATACTTAGGCGGATTTGTTTTTTAAATATTTACAAAATTTCCGGTAAAAAAATAAAATCACTGTCGTCTTCCGGATTTTCTCTATTTCAAAAAATTCCCAGCCATTTTCCAGTTTTCCCTTCCAGAGGCCAGCCTGAGAGTTTTATAATTTATTTATTTTACTTTTTTTCGAAGCAGAAGCAGCGATCAGTGATAATTTCCATGAGCGATGAAAACACAGAAACAACAGAGGAAGCGGCTCTAAGTCATATTGGAACAATTATTGGAAATTCCAAAGATTGGGGTAGCCATCGAAAGCAGAGGACCCTACACTAAAAAACACTTTTTTTAAGGCTCTAGTTAAATAGAATTAACTTAAGGTCATTTTGATATTTAATAAATAATAATATTTATACTTTATAAATCTCTTTTTATTCGCGAAATGCATAAAATGTCTTATTATGAGACCGATCGGACACCGACCGGGAGTTCCGACCTGACGTGTGATTCATCCGCGGTCTGGCCCCGACCAGGATTCCCGATATGGGCCCGACCCAGCCCCGCCTGGCCCCGCCCGCGGCCAGGTGAAAATTTCTGCACGGGCTATTAAAATATCCTAAAATATATCAAATCCTTTAAAATCTCATATTAAATTACCGTAATCAATTGAACATTTTTTGGAATCTTTTAAAATTCGCTCAAATTTTTCAAATCCTTCAAAATCTTTTGAAATACCTAGAACTTTTTTTTAAGATTTAAAAAGTACTTTGGAATTTTTTAAAATAACCCTTCCAAAATTTTTTTAATTCTTAGAAATTCCTGTAGATTATAAAAATAAATTGAAAATTTCCTGACATCTTTTAAAACATCTTCATATATTTAAAATATTTTGAAATCTCTTGAATTTTTTAAAGCTTCAGATTGAAATTTAAAAGACAGAAAAGTTTAAAAACGTTAAACATTGAAATTTTAGTAGATTTAAGTTTTGGAAATGGGATCCATAAAAATGCAAAGCTTTTGAAACTTAATTTTCAAAAATTTTCAATGACGAAATATGTATAACTGTCAACTCGATGGGATACAAGTCTTTAAAATTTGAATTGTAAACTTGGAAGTTTATTTAAAAACAATTAGTAATCATAAATAAATT
>NC_046657.1:183500087-183502854 GCF_010883055.1 Belonocnema kinseyi
CCCCCCCCCCCCCGTCTTGTCACACAAGGTCACATTTTGCTTCGTCAACCCCCCCCTTTTAGCTGCGGACGTCTTTTATGGACGGTCCCTAAGGTCCCCATACCTCTCTTTCTTTTCATTCTCCTTGGCTATGATGTTTTTGTCAGCTAGTGCCGAAAATTCGATAACCATCAAGGTTAGCTTCTCGAAGTCAAGAAGAACTAGATAGTATGTGAGCTAAATGCTCGGGGTGTGCATGGCCCGCCTTGCAGCTATCATCGGGAATGTCTTGGCTCAAAATGTGGCGACGGTATGCTAAGATGGAAATGAGACCCTCTTGGCATGCAAAGATGAAACCCTCCGTACAAGACTTCAATCCGGGCGATTTAAGGAAAGCAAACGTTAGCTCACAAGACATTGACTCATCCTTCACATTTCTGTGGAAGATACCGTGCATCCTCTTATCCAGGAGCTGTTCACGAAAGTTTTTCTCATGTGCTTTCTTAATCCAGACTTTCAAGAGTACTCGAGATAGATAGGATTTGATCCATTTTGCTCACCCCTAATACTGAAGTCAAGTCCGAGTGTTTCAGCAGCCTCCTCCTCTGCTTTGTACAGAAACGCTCCTTTGCCCACTTCTTCGTGATTCCTGACCATTTTAAGAAGAGGGTTTCTTCCATTTGCAACTCTATGTGCTGTACCCAGAATAATCCTGTTGTGAAGACATTCAAGACTCAATATTCCGCGACCCCCTTGACGGCGTGAGATGTACAGTCGCGGAACGGAAGACTTAAGATGCAGTCTTTTGTTCATGTGCATAACCTTTCCTGTCCCGATATCAAGGTATCTGAGCTCGTTCTCCGTCAATGGAACTACTCCAAATGAATAGAGTAGTACCGGGATCGCAAGCATGTTCGTTGCAGATACTTTGTTCCTCGCCAACAGTTCGGAAGACCAAATCTGTCGGATGAGACGTTTGTATCTGCTTCGGAGAGTACCCTTTATAGATGTCACATCCTGAATGCGACTCTGTGGCACGCCCAGGTATGTATAAGTCTCTCCAGCGCAAAGGCGTATATCGTTCGACAATCCCCAGAGCTAGATGCAGTTGCTCTCTGTTTTTAGCATAGATCTTAAGATCGTCCATGTAAAATACATGAGAGACCTTGTACTTTAGATCTGCAAGTTTGCCGCACAAGTACCAGTCGGAATGGCGAAGTGCTAGAGATAGTGGCAATAATGTAAGGCAAAAGAGGATTGGGCTCATGGTGTCGCCCTGAAAGACACCTCTCTGAAAGGTGACCTTGTTAGTTGTCACACGATTTCTTCCAGATGAGATAGTAAATCTGGTTTTCCAAAGCGGCATCAATCTCTCTATGCACCCAACTATTTGCGGATGAACCTTTAAGATTTCCAAAAGACAGATGATAAGCCTATGGGAGGTTCAGACAAGTTATTGGCCTGTAATTCTTCGGGTCAGCTAAGTTGCCTATTTTCGGCTAGAGTATTGTGCGCCCTTCCACCAACCACTCTGGAATCGGCTCTTCCGACTTCAAATATAAGGTGAAAATACGGGCCAAATGCTGATGGGTTGAAGAAAATTTCTTCCACCAGAAGATTTTGATACAATCTGGTCCCGCTGCGGAATAGTTCTTTATTCCTCTTAATACTTTTTTCACCTCCTCGGTAGTGATGGGTGGGCATTCTTTATCAGGTGTTATGAGGGCAACACATAACTCCTTGAAACTATTGATATTTTCTGAGTCTTCGACCAGTCTATGCTGAAACTCGAGGCTTCTCTCCAAAATACTTCGACTTTCTCTGGTTTGGGTGGGTGTTCGACAGTAACTGGAGGGTCTTGGAAGAGTCGAGATGGGTCAGAGAAAAACTGTTGATTTTCTCTGACCCACCTCTCGCTCCGCTCTAGACTTCTCTTAGCGTTAAATAGTATCCGTATTCTCTCAACAATATGCTGCCTGATGGACAGCAGCTTTGACTTGTTAAGTGTGTGATAACGAGTCCGGAGTTCGCGCGCGAACTTTTGAACCTTGGGGGTAAAATTCCTGCCAGATGTGATGTAGTGAATCACACACTGAATGCGGGACGCGTACTGTCTTGCCCAGCCTATCTTTATGGCAAGTTGATGCATTCGTCTTTTGGTCTTATGATCAACCGTTGGTTTTGTTTTACGGTTCGCATCGGCCAAAGCCCTCGCTACATTATACACACAGTAATTGATATCCTAGAGGTCGGATTCTCCGGAAAAATGTCCACGAAGCTCGTCATCCATTTCAGCCAGATCTTTAGGCTTGAGAGAAAACTTGGTGTTGATGTTTCTCCGGGTCGTAAAGCATCGCTCTTCATCTATTGGATGCCTGCCCGCGGGTGGTCTTAGTGTCGCCTCTTTTTCTCTGTTGCCGGCTTGTTCTAGCTGTGGTAGAGTAGGCGTTCTGCTTACATAGCCCCTTTTACGGAGTAGTTCAGCATGGTTTCCCAGACGTTGCTGCGAAAAGTGCGATAGCTCCGCGTGTTGCTTGCACCACAGAGCATGCAGCCGTGCCATGTAACCCCGTTCAGGGGCCACACTCGCATCGTAGCACTCTAGCAAGTCGTGATTCAGTCGCTCCGTCCACTCAAAGGTCGCGAGATCCCGCCGATCCATCGCATTGAATCCATTTTCATTGGATCCCCTAGCTCTAGATTGGTCGGCATTGTTGGCCGATCCATTGTCGGGAGCCCTGCGCGTTCTGTTGTTTTGAACCGCACTTACTACAACTATGTTTGGTGT
>NC_046657.1:183502954-183514214 GCF_010883055.1 Belonocnema kinseyi
TTATATAAACCTGAAAAACATAACCTGAAAATTGACGCATGCCCAGTTAAACTCTTGGTCCAACAATTTTAGCAGTTATTAAAAAAAATCGAAAGTACTTTAGAAATCTTTAAAAGGTGTCAAGGTGTTTCAAAAGGTTTTGAAGGTTTTAAAATTGATGAGAGTGTTTTAAAAGGTTCCAAGGAATTTTTAATTGATTACAGTACTTTAATATGAGATTTTAAAGCATTTGCTACATCTTAGGATAGTTTAATAGATTACAAGGAATTTTCCATTGAATTAAACAATTTAATATAAGATTTTGAAGGATTTGAAATATTTCAGGGTATTTTTATAATTGCATGGAATTTTTTTAAATAACTGCTAAAATTGTTAAAATTCTTGGAAATTCCTTTAAATTATAAAAATGAATTGAAATTTCATTGAAATCTTTTTAAACATACTCAAATATTAAAAAATTTTTAAAATCTTTCGAAATCTCTTGAAATTTTTCAAAGCTCTTGAAAATTCCATCATTGAAAATTTTTGAAAATTAAGTTTCAAAAGCTTTGAATTTTTATTGATCCCATTTTCAAAACTTTAATCTACTAACATTTCGATTTTTAACTTTCGGAAACTTTTCTGTTTTTTTAAATTTCAATCTGAAGCATTACAAAAATTCAAGAGATTTCAAAAGATTATAAATATATGAGGATGTTTTAAAAGATGTCAAGAAATTTTCAATTTATTTTTATAACCTAAAGGAATTTCTAAGAATTAAAAAAATTTTAGAAAGGTTATTTTAAAAAATTCCAAAGTACTTTTCAAATCTTGAAAAAAAGTTCTAGGTATTTCAAAAAATTTTGAAAGATTTGAAAAATTTGAGCGAATTTTAAAACATTCCAAAATATTTTAAATTGATTACGGTAATTTAATATGAGATTTTGAAGGATTTGATATATTTTAGCATAGTTTAATAGATTGTAAGGATTGTTAAAATTGTTTAAATAATGTAATATAAGATTGTAAAAAAATTGAAATATTTTAGGTTTTTTTTTTAATTTCAAGGAATTTTCAAGAGCTTTGAAAATTTTTAAGAGTCTTCAAAGGAATTTAAAGGATTTTAAAATTTGAGGCTGTTTAATAAGATTTCAACGAATTTTTAATTTATTTTGATAATTGAAAGCAATTTCAAAGAATTTTAACGATTTCTTTCAACTTTTCTGGTTGAAAGTGGAACCACTTTGTTCAAAATCTAGTTTTTTTGTTGATGATTCATCAATATAGTTGAAAACATTCATTTTATGAAAATTGAACTATTTTGTAGGATTTTTTTGTTATTGTTTAAAAAGTAATTTTTTTATAACTACAAGAAAATTAATCTTTTTTCTCGAAAATCTAACTATGATTAAACATGAATTTTTTGTCTAGAAACTTAGACTTGTAGGAAAATAAATTTCTTTTATGCAAAGTTCATGTATTTTATTTAAAATGCTGAAGTGAATAACGCGGTTTCATCTGCATATAATCTTATTGAAACTTCAGGGACCTCAAGTGAAAGTGTCTGGCTTATTTTGACTGAAAATTTTCTGGTGGAGAGATAAAAATGTATGAAATGGATAAGCCCTCTCGGAAACATGTAATTTATTAGCTTTCTGAGAAGTCCAACATGTCAGACACTATCAAAGGCTTTTTCTACGTTCAGGGTAACAACCCCAGTATGTTTTGTTCGATTGAAGTTTAAGCTAATTGCTTCGGTGAGCATCATATGCTGTGTAGAGTGACCTTTTCTAATACCGTATTGCTGCGGTTTCAGGATGCATTTTTCCTCGAGGTGATAATTTACGCGAGTAAGTATTATTTTTTCAAAAACGTTGCTCATTGTATTAAGTAGACTAATGGGCCTGTAGCTGGTCACATGATATGCATCCTTGCCTTTTTTTCTGCGAAACTAAAATGTGAGCTGTTTTTCAAGATTCAGGAAACTAGCTTAGTTGTATAAAGGCATTAAAGATAAGATCAAGGAGTGTCAGACATGGGATGGGGAGCTTTTTGAGGACTAAATTTGAAATTGAATCTGCGCAGGCAGCTTTGTTATTTTTAGTATTTTTAATATGTTTGGTTCATTCTTGATGGGTTATTTTTTTTAAGTTATCAGTGCTTGCGATTTTAAGAAATTCGGAAACAATTTTTTCGCATTCAGAGGTGTGTTGTGGGTCAGATGGCTCTTCGTGTGGAGCGAAATTACTTTCATGACTTTCTGCTAGAAGATTTGCTTTGTCGGTAGGAGAGAGCGCCAAAGTTCTATCGGATTTTTTGAGGAGTGGAATATTTGATTGCGGCTTCGTTACGGGTTTCGTTATACGATATATAGAGTTATCTCTAATTTGAAGTTAAACGACTTATGTGTCCCAATGTTTACATCTGTGCTCCTGAAATTTACTTGTGATTGATTTACGCAAGTAATTGATTGTGTTTTTGAGAAAGAAGCTCTTAGTTTTTGATGGAGTGGCAGATTCTTTTGGGGCTGAGAGGTGGATCGTATTTGCTAAGGGTAGACAGAGGAACCGAAGCGTGAATTGCAGTTTTTACAAATTGTCGAGAGGAAGACTCGTAGAGCGAGACAGTGGCATGTGATGTCCCGTGAATTTTTATTTGTGCAGCAGTTTCTTCGAGTGTTTTCAGTTCAAGGATTATTATTTCTTGGTGTTCGATAATTTCTTCAAATAAAATAGCTGTTTCTCTGTTAGTACTATTTCTACAAATTTTGTAGCCACAAATTTTAAATGTTTTTAACTCGCGTATTAGGTTTTCGCTAAACATGCAGATTGTGATGTTGTTTTAGTAAATGTAAGTGGCTGAATCGAGTCTTTTATTCGTGATACTCTGCGAGTTCCAGAAAACGCTTTTTAGCGTGTTGTTATTAAACGTAGACATTTTTAATAGCACTTGATAGGATGTTATTCATCATCTAGGCAGTTGAGATAATAGCTTCAGCCATTCTCATTTTAACACGCATTATGTCGGTGGCTAAGGTTGTGGGTGTTTTTATAAGGTTGACTAAGTTGACTTCTGGTGTTTGGTTTATTTACGTGTCTTGACTTTTAGAGGCTGTAGGCTTTGAAATAGGATAGGTTACTGTTAGGTGCTTTCTTTAGGATATTTTTGCTTTTTGTATTTTTGATTGGTTTTTTAGAGGCTTTTTTCAAGGCTTCACATACGTCTTAACTTTTATTTCAATAAAAGCAAGCGACTGTAGTTATAGCAAATCTTTTGCTTGTGCTGTGTTAGGTACAGTCACCAAGAGCTTGGGCATAGGTTTTTTGTTTTGTCGGTTTCTCATGCAAGAGACCGAAGTAACTGTGTATGCTGCTTCTTTGAGTTAAGTCAGTACTGAATCATCAGGAAAAGAAATAGGATTGTTTCTGATTACTAGTTCAATAGGGGGCGAAATTATGTTTTTATATAGGTACTACTGGAAACCTTGCTTCTCAATGTTGCTGATAATAAAGCGGTAGCCCTCTATATAGGAAACGCTAACAGCATATACATCTGACCCAAGGTTATATACAATGGGTTTGTATTTAATTTTATTTTTATAATATTGTGGAGAACTGAGTAGGGGTGCTTTAATTCGTCAACGATGACGTTAATAGGAGGTATTTTTCCCGGCTCAGCAGATGTGCTAGCTGTGTTTGAATTTTCAATTTTAGATTGTTCGATGGCTGTGGTTCTATTGGATAGTAGTTTGCTTACCACTGAGGCTCTTGACCTCTTACTGCTTTCTATAAGGAAACCGATCATATTGTGGTCACTGCCGGTACTGGTGGAGGCGTCATCGGCCTGCTTGGCGAGTTTGCGCTTCTTGCTCCTAAACGCAATTTTAGAGAAGATGCTCGTAACGTCGTGATCCATTCTACTACAGTAAAGACTTATTTATTGCAAGGTTTTTGAAATGAATGCGTCCCGCTGATCACAGAATAAGGAGGAATTCAAGTGGCTCCCACCACTTTATTGGAAGGCAGGATGCCTTCCAGTGAGAACAGCTGATTCGTAAGCTCACTAGCGATGTGAGCTTGCAAAAGTTACCACGCGCGCATGCTAGATAACGCCGAAATACTTACTGCAATCTTCAGTTTAATATCAACCCAGTCCCACATTTTCAGTCATTGGTTTGCCCAGGTCTTTAATATACTTTCTGCTGGGCAGGATGGTAGGTTCGAGCTCTGTGACATTTTCTTCACAGAGCGTAAATTTGTTAACTGATCAATTTGATGCGTCTGATAGATCAGAAGCTATCAATCAATCAAAAGCATATATCAATCTAACTAGATTTAAAAAACGAGTACTCAGGGTAAGCTCTCATACGACCTTCAGTCCTATATCAAACCAGAACCTCATTCTCATAATCAACCGGTTTCACTGAGGAACTGTGAACGAAAGAACGAAACGCGTCCCTTTCTGGAGGAACCCGCAAGATCCTCCCCCCACTCCGCGGAGGAGCGATCACTCCCACCCCGCGCTGAAGTTGAGTGGCGGGGAGCCTTGTCGCTAAATCAAGGGGGACAGAGCGACCGAAACGTGAATTGCAGTTTTTATGTTAGAGGCGAAATTTGTTGTGGCTAAAATATACAAATGAAATTACTTTGATAAATTGCTGCTAGAAAATTTGCTTTGTCGGTAGGAGAGAGCGCGCAAAAGTTCTATCGGGTTTTTTGAGGAGTGGAATGTTTGATCTATGCTCCTGAACTTTACTTGCGATTGTTTTACGCAAGAAATTGATTGTGTTTTTGAGAATGCATCTTTTAGATTTGATAGGGTGGCAGAGTTTATGTTATGTAAATTTGTATATGAAAGTAATTTCATTTGTCGATTTGAGCAGATTTCATTAGCGTGGGTTCAAAATTAACTTGAGTCTCTAGAGTGAATTAAATGTTTGGCAGTTCGCTTTTACGAAGTTACAGCGAGGTGTGACTGCGGACTTTTCATAATTAGTGTGAGGGCTTAAGAGAACTGGTCGATGGTCTGAGTCAAGCTCATCTATAGTGAAAATGTCGTAGTTGTAAAAGTCATTTTTCGAAATGGAAAAGTCGATAAGGTCAGATGTATGTTTTTCATTGTAAAGGAAAAAGGTATGAGATTCGGGTGCTGAAACGGAGAGATTCCTGTCATTTACGAATTCGAATAATGGTTTTCTGATTCTTTTGATAATTCTGCTATTGAAGGCTAAATGTTTGACGGTTAGGTCACCTGCAGTAATTGCCGAGGGAGCAATTTTGAATATTTTCTGGTAATTTTTCTACAAATTTTTGAGTGGGAGACTGGTAGAGCGAGACAGTGGCATATGATTTCCCGCGAATTTTTATTTGTGAAGCAGTTGCTTCGAGTGTTTTTTAGTTCATGGATTATTAATTCGTGGTGTTAAGTAATTTCTGTAATTAAAATAACTGTTCCTCTGTTGGTATTATTTCTATAAATTTTGCAGCCACGAATTTTAAATGTTGTAAATTCGTGTAGCAGGGTTTCGCTAAGCATGCAGATGGTGATGTAGTTTTGGTAAATGTAGGTGGCTCAATCGAGTATTCTATTTGTGATACTCTGCGAGGTCCAGAAAATGATTTTTAGAATGTTATTAATTATAGTCATTTTCAATAGCAAGTGATAAGGTGTTATTTATTAACTCGACAGTTGAGATAATAGGTTTAGCAATGCTTATTCTAACCCCAATTATGTCGGTGGCTAAGGTTGTGGCTCCTTTTATAAGGTTGATTGAGTCGACTTGAGTGCTTTGTGAAGTTAAGTTTTGGGTAAGTGCGACTTCTGTTGTTTGATTGATATACGGGGCTTGCCTTTTAGAGGCTGTAGGCTTTGTAAATTGTGGGTTCGATTGTTCTTCTGGTTGTTATTTACTTTGGTATTTAGTCTCGCGTGTTTTAGGTTGAAATGCTCCTGAGTATACTATACTGCTGTGAAGCGGTGTACTCTGCGGTGTCGTGTCTGGCAAAAGGTGATAGCGCTTGAGGCGTACCTTCGTTAGTTACAACATAATATGCGGGTAGGTTACTGTCAGGTGCTTCCTTTAGGATATTTTTGTTTTTTTGAATGGTTTTTTAGAAGCTTTTTTAAAGGCAGGGCATCTGCCTTTGCTGGGTGTTTTTCAGCACAGTTAGCGAAAGTGGCATGTGCCGAAGCAATTGTTTTTCAGCTGGAGCTGTTATACGAACCCTCGTATTTGACACAGCGTGTGGTAGCATGCCACACGTCAGAAATATAATAGAATGTCTGGCAATTGAAGCACGAAGTAGCTACTATAGGCCTAACATACGTATCCACTTTCCTTTTAATAAGAGCAAGCGACTGTATTGTAGCAAATCTTTTGCTTGCGGTATGTTAGATACAGTCACCAAGAACATGAGCATAGGTTTTTTGTTTTGTCGGTTTCTCATGCGAGAGACCGAAGTAATTGTGTATCCTTTTTCTTTAAGTTCAGCCAGCACTGAATCAAAAGGAAAAGAAATAGAAATGTTTCTGATTACTAGTATAACAGGGGGTGAAATTATGTTTTTATACTGGACAACTTGCTTCTCGCTGTAACTTATGATAGAGTGGGAGTTCTCAATGAAAGAAACTCGAACCGAACATACATTTGACCCGAGGTTATTTACCATAGGCTTGTATTTAATTATATTTTTTTATAATATTGTGAAGCACTGAGTAGGGGTGGCTTAATTTGTCAACGATTACATTAATAGGAGGTATTTTTCCTGGTTCAGCATATGAGGTTGCTGGATTGGCGTTTTCGAATTATTCGATGGCTGTGATTCTGTTGGATAGTAGTTTGCTTACCACTGAGGTTCTTGACGTCTTATTGCTTTCTCTGAGGAAAGTGATAATATTGTTGTCACTGTAGGTACTGTTGGAGGCGACATTGGCCTGCATGGTGAGTTTCCGCTCCTTGCTTCTAGACGCGACTTCAGAGAAGTTGCTCATATCGTCGTGATCGATCTTACTGCTTCCTGCTGGGGAGGATGCTAGATTCGAGCTCTGTGACATTTCGCGTCACAGAGCAAAAATTTGTCAATCGATCAATTTGAAGCATCTGATAGATCAGAATCTATCAATCTATCATGAGCATAAATCAATCTAACAAGTTTAAAAAAAGAGTACGCAAGACAAGTTCTCATACGACCTTCAGTCCTATATAAGACCAGAATCTCATTCTCATCATAAATCGGTATCACTGAGGAATGTTGAACGAAACGCAACCTCTTTTGAATAAGCGCGCAAGACGCCCGTCCCACGCCGCGGACGAGCGGTCACTCCCATTCTCGGCAGAAGTTCAGTAGAGGGGAGGAGCCTTGTCGCTGAGTCTCGCGATTTTTGATAATGGTCCAATCAGGAAGCTCGTTAACAGTGATTGACGCGTTAAACCCACAGAGCCCTGATTGGTTAAAATTTTCGGGTGTGCGCGATATGATTAAAATTAATATTGTGTTCCATCCCTCTAAGTACAGCTTTACATATTTATAAAATTAAAGTGTTAGAACATTAATACTATTTGTATTTCCAATATTAATTTTACATCGATATGAATTAATTATAATTATTTATAATTCACGTTAATTTTAATACAAAATCGCAGTCATACATATAATATGTGTATTATAGTACATATAGCATATGCATTATATGTAATCCCGTGTAATATATTGTAATAAAATTAATGTTATTATCATTAATATTGTTTATCACTGCTAATTTAATTCCAAATACTAGATATTACATTGCCCCTCGTTATTTGTCAATTGAAACTACAATATTAAATTAACATGAAATCAAAAAAATTTCTATCCGGTAAGAATGCTCAAGCTAATATTAA
Source organism: Belonocnema kinseyi (assembly GCF_010883055.1). NCBI lineage: Eukaryota > Metazoa > Arthropoda > Insecta > Hymenoptera > Cynipidae > Belonocnema > Belonocnema kinseyi. The sequence continues at coordinate 183,510,813 of NC_046657.1, forward strand.
GTGAAATGTATTATCTATACATACTGGAATTTCTGTATTCTGAAGAAGAATTGACAACAAAATTCAACTACCGAACTCTCGCTTTCAGTCCAGTGTCAGGGGCTGCTATTGGGCAATATACTTGAATAAGTAATTGCGCACTACGTCTCTTCCAAGACGACTATCATAACCGTTCTCGTCAAGCTCCCCTGAGAAACTGCGGTCGCTAGCAGTTCTAGAAAGGCTGAAAACGTTGAGACTCAAGGCGAGAGTTAGGTGTTCTGAAGATTGACAGTAAATGCAACAATTCGGTTTTAAAAGAGAATTCTCTCACTCCTAAAATTTCGCATTGCTGATCGAGCAGGAGTAGTGAAGATGCGTTACTAAGGTTACTTAAAGGTGGTAACTATTCGAGGAGATAAGAGGATAGGTCTAAACGATATATATCAGTAAAAGTAAGGATGAAATTACAGGAGGTTAATGTTTATGAAAATAGGTGAAGAGTTGCTTGGATCTCCTTCTTACCCCTTAAGATAGCAGACTCGTCATTAGCCTAAAGACAGTTGCAACTGGATTATGTTTATTGCGGTGTATTATGATCGCTTTCTTTACTGGTTCATTGAACAGCTTTACTTATGATGTGCCTGTTATACCATGAGTAGATTAATTCGGCAGACTGTCTCGATTCGTGGTTTTCTCCGAAATGGTCTTCATGCTAATTTCTCGAACAATCGATGAGATAAATTATAAAAAGGTAGCTCAGGTAATATTATAATTTTTGGTTTCAAATATCTAGATTTTTGTTTACATACAAATTTAGAGTGCATAGTCCAAGCTGTGAAGGTTAAAATATTTTTTAATCTATATGTATAAATAAACTCAAGTACGCAATTTATGACATGTGCGGCGCGCAGATATGCTAGACAGGCTTATAATAATACAATAATATTGAATGAAAATAAATAACATTGGACGCATTAAATTTCTGAACTTGGTTTTAACAATCAGAAGGCAGTATTTCGAAAATAAAAAAAAAGTACTCGTAGATTACGTCAAAAGTTTATTTGATATTTGTATTTCAAATAAGACTTTAAACAATCAACGCCGTCACAGTCAGGCGAAAAATAGCGTATCGTGCCAAAAATGTTTTTCAGAAAAATCACTTTAAAACCACGCGATATTTGCAGGGTCGATGCCTTTGGGGTGAGTGAATCCAAACTTGAAGTTGGATTTCTAAAATTCAAAATGGCTGATTTGAAACAGTTGACATGCTGCTTCGAAAGCAGGTATTCACAAAGGGGCTTGTAAACGAACTTATAACCTGAAATAAATAAACGAAATCCACAGAAAAGAAGGATAAACAATTTATAAATGTATAAAACTAAGAAACAAAAACGAAACCCAAAAAATCACAGACAAATTCCTAACACTACACGTTGGCTGCTTTTATCTTTCAGGTGACCGAAGTCATATTAGAGTAACGCTGTGCAAAGTTTTGCTCGAGGCCAAGAAACAGATTACTGTCAATGTGATTGCCTTTTGTTTCTTGTTACAATCTGAGAAATAAATGAAAATCTATGTACGTGGATGTCTTTTTTTCGGCTCTACACGAGACCAAGTTTAATCGAAAGGACGATTCCTGTAAAATTTGTTTATACCATATGAATAGTTTAAGCTATAGATAATTGATTTAAGCCTTTCACAACTCTGCTTTATTTGACGGTAACAATGAAAATATAAAGTAAAACCTCAAAAAAAAATAAAAACATAATGCTTTTGATTCATTACAAGAAGTTGTCGGTAATAAAAGAGAAAGCAACATATTTCCTCTTTCTAACGTCTTGTGGGGGGAAGGCACTTCTGTGCTATTAATTACGAAATGTCGAAATAAATAGCTCAGATGCTGGAATTGAATACCCTGGCGGATCAACGGAACCGAATGGATCCTCTACAAAGTATCCATAAAGACCGCATTGGGTCCCCATTCGGTTCCTTTTTAAAAACTCAAAAAAAAACAGCAAAATCCAGTGATCCCAGATCTGAAACGAGACGTAGTCCAATGCTATCACAAGTCTATGTCCGTGTGAATATAGTAGGAGACGATGCAAATGACTCGGTTGCGCGCAACCCATTTCTCCTCTTCAGAATTTGAGAACTCGAAGGTTCACGATTGCCGGTCGGAAGACATCGGCGGTTCTATTTATATCGTTCCTCTATCTGCTTTAAAATAAAATGAAGTGATTGGGATTTTAATATTTCCAGATTTCGATGCTGGCGATTCTCAAGCTTTGAATACTTCGTGCGACTCTTTATATGTACATATTTTGAGGTTACGTTATTTAAAGTATAAAATATAAATTATATAAATATTAATACTATTATATATATAGAAGAGAGTACACAAACATGAGATACCAAGTCTGTTTGACGTGATTGTCGGAATTCTATGTACTGAATTTAAAAGTAATATAGGTAATTTTAAAGGAAATTTAGTTTGTCATAAGGAGCTCAAATAAAAAATTTTATTAAACATTTTTTTATGCTGAAAATACAAAAAATGTAAAAAAGTGCTTTTTGCGAACTCTTCAAACTATTCTCATAATATGGGATACCCTAGGATATAGCTAATAAAATGCAAAATAAAGTATTATTTTTAATAAAAAAACTTCATTCCATGTTTCCGAAGTATAAATTTACTGCTATTCAGATATATTTAATTTTTGCAGTAGCCACAAACACTTTTGTAAACATTTTCCCCCGCGCAGCCACAGTGTCACAAGAACCACAGGTATCTCATATTATGAGAACCAGACCGTGCAATAATGCACTTACTATACCTGACCTGTACAATGAAGAAATTCAACACTATCGATATTTTCCTGCTCAGTTATTCAATCCCCAACACTCCAGGCAAACTTTACTGCTAAATACATATTTAATGAATAATGAGTAGGGTTTAAAGAATTCCCTTCCAAGAACTCGACCACCATCGGTTTCACAAAAAGCTCGCCTATAATCTTTAGAATACCAATGAAAAATGGAACATATCACAAAATTAATTTTTGATCACCTAAAAAGAAACTTACAACAAAATAGTTGAATTCTCAATCAAAAAGATGAATTTTCAAGATAGAAGTTTTATATTTATAACAAAAAATAGAAATTTTCAAAAAAATACGGGAATTTTCAAATAAATAATTCCATTCTTAAATAAAAAAGATCAAGTTTCAATATAAAATATCATATTTAAAAAAAAATAGAATAATTCAGTTTTTAGTATATAAAAGTTAATTATTATTTATCAGCATTTGGAACTCGAACGTTCATTGCCTCATCTACCCGAGACCGCCACGCGTCTCTATCCTGTGCATCATCCATCCACTCATTATAATCATATCCTAGTTCTACCAAATCTTTTTTTAA
>NC_046657.1:183514314-183526737 GCF_010883055.1 Belonocnema kinseyi
TTGTATTCGCAGTTAACCTCAGGGGTGTTTAACCTCAGGGGCCTTTCCTCTATCCGCAACCTGAGGACGCGCTACGTAGTGGCGATAGGTACCCACCAAGTATATATAAAAGTTAATATTCAATAAAAAAAATGAAATTTTCTATAGGTTATTTAAAATTTTAACCAAAACAGACGAATTTGACACCAAATATTTAGGTTTAACAAAAAAGATAAATTTTCAATCACAGAGATTAATTTTCAATTTAAAAAATTTTTTGTAACAAATAATAGAATTTTAAACTGAATTCATTTTCAGTCCAAGTAAAGTATTACAAAAAGTATATAAAATAAGATAGAATTCACTTAAAATCAGACAGGTTCTACACATTACATAGCAGAATCTTTGAGCGGTTAACATTTTTTATAGTAAATTATGCAAGACGTTTTTCCTGATATAAGACAACAAAATGAAATTTGGACATCTATGTTAAGAATAATAAAAAAAGATTAATTCTTCACCCATAAAATAATTTTTAACTAAAAAGATGAAGTTTCAATAAAAAATATCAGAATTTAAACAAAAATAGAATAATTCTGTGTTCAGTTTATAAAAGTTAATATTCAATCAAAAAAATGAAATTTTCTACAGATTATTTCAAATTTTAACTAAAACAGATGAAATTGACACCAAATAGTAAAATTTCAACAAAAAATTAATTTTTAATCACAACGATTAATTTTCTATTAAACAAAATTATTTTAAAACAAATAATAGAATTATCAACTAAATTAATTTCCAATGCAAGAACCATATTACAAAAAGAATTTAAAATAAAACAGAATTTACTGATAATCAGGCAGGTTTCTACACATTATTTAGCAGAATCTCTCCTTGATTAAAATTCTTTTATAGTAAATTATGCAAGACGTTTTTTTCCGATCTGAGACAAAAAAATCAAATTTGAGCATCTATGTTAAGAATAACAAAAGCAGATTAATTTTTCACGCATAAAATCATTTTTAACTAAAAAGATGAAGTTTCAAACAGAAAAAATAGAATAATTCAGTTTTTAGTTTATAAAAGTTAATATTCGATTAAAAAAATGAAGATTTTTACAGATTATTTCAAATTTTAATTAAAACAGATGAACTTGACACCAAATAGTAAAAGTTTTAACAAAAAAGATGAATTTTCAATCACAAAGATTAATTTTCTATTAAAAAAATGTTTTAAACAAATAGAATTTTCAACTTAATTAATTTTCAATGCAAGAACAGTAATTTTTAACAAACAAACAAAAATGAAGAAAATAGTTCAATCCGAAATGAAAAAGATAAGATTTAAATAAAGAAAAATAATTGTCTACAAAAAAAAACGAATTTTCAAATAAAAAAATTAATTTTCAATTAAAAATATAATTTCCTGAAATTGTGCAGTTGAATTTTTAATCAATTTTTAACCAAATAGTTGAACTCTGATCAAAAAGATCAGTTCTCAAACTAATAGTGGAGTTTTCAACTAAAAAAGAAAAATTTTTCATTGAAAATATAAATAGATAAAACCAGAAATAGGATAAATCCTTTTTAGTTAAAAGAATTAATATTTTACAACAAACGATTAAATTTCAACAATTTAATTGAAATCTTACTAAAATAGATGCATTTGATGATACATAGTTCAACTTTTAAGCAAAAAGATGTATTTTCAACCAAGAAGGATAATTTTATATAAAAAAGACTATGTTTGGAACCAATAATTGATTTTTCAACACAAAAATATCAATTTTTAATTCTAAGTTTCAATTTTTTACCGAAAGTGGGAGAGTTAAATTTTTAGTTAAAGAATTTGATTTTTAACAAAAAAAGGAAGAATGTGCAACTTAATTGTTTTGTTCTTAATCACAAACATAAATTTTCAAACAAGAAGAATAATTCCCTACCAAAAACACGAATTTTCAGCGAAATATGTGCATTTCCAAACAAATGGTGGAATTTTTAACTAAAAAAGATAAATTTTTAATTTAAAATATAAATTCACTACCAAAAATGATATAATCCAATTTTATTTTACATAAATTAATTTTTGACTAACTTTGAAGGTATTTTCAAAAAAATAATTATTGAACCCTCAATGAAGATGAATTTTCAAGCGCAAAGATTAGTTTCCCTGTTTAAAACGATGGTTAAAAAAAATTATATTTTTAACAACAAAAAAGATCAATTTTTTTTAAAATATCATTTTTCTATAAAAAATGGTATAATCGACTTTTCTCTTAAATAAATTAATTTTTCACCAAAAAATGAATTATTCATCTAATAATAGAAACCTCGAAACAAGGATGAAATTTAAATTAGAAAGTTTATTTTTCTACCAAAAATAACGAATTTTCAATAAAATTCTGAATTTCTAAATACTGCATCAAAACAGATAAATTTGTTTCCAGATAATTCAATCTTTAACGAAAAATGTGGATTAGTTGTAAATTATCTTTTGTCAAAGGTCCTTTTTTGAGGAGTCAATTATCCTATAGTTGAAAGCAGGTCGCAGCTTCCCATAGAGTAATAGAAAAGTAAAGCAGGCACGTTCGAGCTCGCGTTTGAGGTATCTGTTTACATCATTGCATGTAAACATTCTTAGCGATTAAGTTGCAGCGATCTTGTCGAATTCGAGCGGAGCTCATTTATGGCTTTTAGCATTTATTCAATCTTCAAACAGTGTAATTATTAAAATAATTTCCATAAATGGCTCTTCTTTAAAGAATAAGTTTAATTCATTATGTTGCGTTGTAAATTTCCCAGAACTATTAATTATTTCAACAATTTTTAATTAAAAATTGAGAGTTTAACTTTCTTCTGCGAGAGAGTTTGTTCACAGAGTCAACTCAACCTTTTCTATGTTGCTTTACAAAAAAACTAATAATTATTTAAACAATTTTAATTAAAAAATTAAGAGTTTGCCCTTTTTTCTACGAGTCAATTTGTTCACGGAGTCAACTAAGAAAATCTATCCGGTGACTTTGCTGTATGTTGCTTTGCAAATTTACAAGAACTAATAATTATTTGAACAATTTCGATCAAGGAACTAAAAGTGATTTTTTTTCTACGAGTTCTGCAAGTAAATTAGTTTATAGAGTCAACTAAGAATGTTAAGTGTTTGCCCTTTTTTCTACGAGTGAATTTTTTTACGGAGTCAAATCAATCTTTTCTATGTTGCTTTGCAAATTTAAAAGAATTAATATTTATTTAAACAATTTCGATCAAAAAACTGAAATTGACTTTTTTGCTACGATTTCTGCAAGTAACTGTGTTTAAAAGACAACTAAGAATGTCTATTGGATGACTTTTTTCCATATTACTTTGCAAATTTACAAGAACTATTAATTATTTAAACAATTTTAATTTAAAAATTAAGAGTTTGTCCTTTGTCCAGCGAATCAATTTGTTTTCAAATTCATCTAACAATGTGTATCGGATGACTCTTTTCTAGGTTGCTTTGTAAATTCACAAGAAATATTAATTATTTAAACAATTTTAATTCAAAAATTAAAAGTTTGGCCCTTATCCTGCGAATTAATTTGTTTTCAAAGTCAACTAAGAATGTCTATCCGATGACTTTTTTCTATATTGCTTTGCGAATCTACCAGAATTTTCCTAAACATTTGCTTAGATGAGAGGAAAATTGCAGAAAACCACCTCTCGAGTTTAGTCGGGTTTTCAAAATTCGAGTACACAACCCGGTCTTTCGTCGTATATGGAACCCATGCGAAGTCGTGTGTAAACAGAAGTTATTAAAGTAAAAATGATTATCATGGCATTTGATAAACTTAATTTCCAAATAGAATAATTACAATGAAAGTAGTGGGTCGCGCGCGCAGCGCGCGTAAGAGCTTTTAGTTTTTTTTAAATTTGTTTTTTTTTTGTTTGCATTCGACTACTTGGATAAATTTTAAACTAACTGAGTAAAAATGGATCTTTTTTGGGTTGAAGATTCATCATTTTAGTTGAAAATTTAATTCTTCTTTTGAAAATTCTTTCTTTGTTTGGTTGAAAATTAATTTCTTCTGTTGAACACACTCTAATACCCTTTCCAACCTTCGGGAAAAACAGGTGTGAAATAGTACTGAGAATTGATTATATAATTTTTAAGACAAATTTAATAAATGAACAATAGGTATATAATTACCTGCAGGCGCCAGACGCTTTCCTGAAGTCACTTCGGATGTTAACTGGATTCAATACTTTATTTTAAATTTCTAGCTCATTCGGCAGAGGGATATGTGGGGCGAGGAAAAGTCACAGAAAAACGCCCCATGTTTAAAAAAATTAATATAGTGAATATTTAATGGAGATTTCAACTTGAAATAAAATGAATTTGGTGATACACAAATTATCTCTACTTCACTAGTTTTATAAAGAAAGAGTATAAACAAAAACACGAAGGGATGCTCCCTAGCAGTCGCACTAAAATAGCTTAAAACTACACGTATTTTATTAAAAATAACATTTAAAACTTTTAAAATTCTCAAAAAGCTACTCCATTTTCAAACACAGTAGTTTATGACTCCATATGGCTTCTGCCGGATTCCGAACCAAACTCAAAGTTAATTATTCACGCTCAAACGAACTTTAAAAATATTATATTTGAAAATGTTACATTATATTAATTCTATGTCAAAATGGGCCGTGTAACCCAGGTAATAATACACCACCGGCCCAGTGCTAACCCATTACAGCCTGCCGGAGTTCCAGTACTGGCTGGCTGTACTGGACCAGTACTGTGCCAGTACTGGTTTGTAATGCTTGGCTCTACTGGCTTGTCAGCACTGGCGCAGTACTGACTGCCAGTCAGGCTTGGCTACACAAGTTTTTAGCCGAGACAAGACCTTGGGAAGGCGCATCTCTTAAGGTGGGTGGGAGTTGCTCCAGAAGATGGTTAAGGCTACGGCGTGGTTCCCAGGTAAACTGACGGACCCGCAGGTGGTTCTCGGTCGGCTGGAGAAATTCAACCCTTCACTTACGACAGCGACCTGGCGCACAGTGGGGTATTTTGGGTTTGTTCGTGCAAATAATCGACGACTCTACAATTTTCAACCGAATTGAAATTTTTTTTAATTACTCGTGAATAAATTTACTGTCGGAGAGATACGCCACTATTATGGTTTGAATCGTCAGTACGTCAAAAAAACGGCAGCAGTCGTCGGCCGATTTTTAGGCTATTCAGATGTCAGTAATATTTGGTAATTCGTACAAACAATGCTTGATGCTCATTGTTATTTATGTTTCCAACCATTACAAGTGCAAACATTTCTATTCTCATTTTATTTTTGCAATAAAAGTTTTAAATAATAGTTAAGAAACGTTCATAACGTTAATACTTTAATTTTCAAATTATTCAACCGAGAAACGTTTATTTTGAAGAAATCAACGAAAATGTATTTTATAGAATTAAAATTTTTTTTCTTACAGTTTTTATGTTTATTTTAATAAAATTATTATTTAACTAATTAAATATCGACCAAATTTTTTTTATCAATGTACTACGTATTATTTTAAAGTAAGGTTTCCCAACTCGTTGAATAAGAATGTTTGGGTGTGTGAGTATCTGCTCTGATTGATCAGTAAAATTAATAATAATAATAATTAAAGAAAGTTATATGCGATATGAAATTGTTATATTAGTGACATTATACTCTTTTCCATGGGTTTATTACTCGCGGAATCTGAATTTTATGATTTTTGTGCTCTCTCATTATTGATAAAAATGTTATGCCCATTTTTGCCAATTAGGGAAAAAATCCATTTTGAGAAATTTTGCAAATAAAAAATAACTAATTGTTTAAATAATTTAAGGATGTTTAAAAACAAATTTGCTAATCCAAACAATGACCAAATATTACTTTTAATTCTGAAAATACATTCTTTTTTACATTTTTTGGGAATGAATAATTGTTTAAATACGTTACATTATCTAAACAATAACAAATTGTTTGAAAAATCATGGGCAATATTCAAATTGTCGATTTGTAATTATTTGTATAAAAAAGGCGACAGAAATTGCTAGAAATTAACCGTGAACCATGAGTTCAATTATTTGAAAATATAAAATTTCCCTATGTTAATCAAACGGAATTTTAAAGTGATCGGTAGCTCTCGTTAATATTTGAGTTTCTAAAAACAAAAATACGAATTTATTTCATCAATAAATAAAAACTTTTGGGGATGTGACTTTCCCTGTAGCTCTAAGAGTGTATTTTGAACCACCCTAAAGGACGCAACCTTTTTACTTCTTTATCATTAATATTATAAAATAATATACTTCATATTTTGTCTAAATAACCTGAGTCCGATAAAAGGAGTTTTCTTTTGCAACACGGATTATATTTTTATTTTCTTTTGGTCTTTCTACTTCTTCTGAAACAGGATATCAAAATACTTTTTAAAAATATGATAGGCATATGATCTGCGAATTCAACAAGCATCCTACTTACTCTTTTCAGGAGTCAGGTCAGAATGGCTCTATTTTGATGGACCAGATACTATTTATGAAACAGAAATTCCTCATACATGCGTAGCGAACATTCCCATGTTTAAATTAATTACATGTACAAACCTGTACAAATGCTGCCGTTAGACCTGTAAAAATTGGTTTTGGAAAGGTAAGGTATTTATATCAAATACTTAGTACTTTTTATTTATTTAAAAAAAACTTAGTAATAAGAGAGAGCAATATCCCCGGTGGAAATACACCTCTATCACAGTACAGGCTCAGTAGAGATTGCCGGAGTCCAAGTATTGGGCATTTGTACTGGGCCAGTACTGAGGCATTATTGGCTGTTAACGTTCTGCAGTAGTGGTTTGCGGTACTGGAACAGTACTGCACATCTGTACTGTCTCCTTACTGGCAAACAAATCGCGTAGGAAAATGTCGTGGTAAATTTTTAAAATGATGAAAGATCATTCAATTATTTTTAGGACTTAAAAAAGTATGATATATATTATTATATTTAAAAAAATATTATTCCAGGACTTGAAAATGTAGTGCCATTTTGGAAAATGAAAAGCAGAATATCGTTATACACCAGGAGACGAAATCTTGCACTTTCTAGCACATCGCTGAACTTTCAGATGTGCTTCAAAGCGGATTGTGGATAAAAGTTTTAAAGTACAGTACAAAACAGCTACGTATTTCGAAAGTGTCATCAGTCATAGATGAGAATGGCTTTGTTCATGTTCTGCTTTATGTATCGAAATTCATTATTATTTTTAATAATGGGCCAATATTTTTTATTGGAGCAACATTCAAAATTGTGCCAAATATATAACATAAACTTCTGAGGTACGCTGCTGTTACAAAATACAATACTTCTGTCACAAAATATAATACCTTTGTTGCAAATTCTAATAGTTTTGTTACCAAATATGATACTATTGTTACAAAATGAAATACTTTTAAAAAAATATAATAATTTTTCCTCAAAATATAATACTTTAAATATTGCGCAACAGATAATTCCCTCAGATAATGTCCTCAGGAGCCGAAAAACGAAAAATCCGAACAGGCTGTTTTTCGGATGATTCAAGAATTCGCTCCTTCCTATAACCCTGAATGGGTGCAAATTCCAGTTACACTTTGTATTTATTCTTTTAAACATGATTCTATAACTATTAGAATGTAAATATTAGTCAAAACCCCAATAAAATAAAAAAATAATTTAAAAAAATATGAATATGTTAGTGAATTTAATTTTCTTGGGAAAACCCATAAATAGTTGATAAAATCATGATTTTTCCATTTATTTCCATAGATAATGAAATTTTCGATAAAAGTTATAGACAAGCTCGAAATGCACATTTTATGTTATATTCATTTTTAGATTATGAGTAACAGTTTTAGAGATATTCGGAGTTAAGGATGGAAAATGGTCACAGAAATTATGTAGGTCACGTAGGATCCCCTTTCCAACCTTACATTGGGGGCGTCAATAAACCCATGTGATTGGACATAGAAATAATATAGGTTACATAGACTGCCCTTTTCAAAGTTTCATAAGGGGGCGGCAAGACTCGCTTCTTACTTTTCATCCATTTTTCATAGGTAGTGGGACTGATTATAGAAATAATGTAAGCTACGCAGGTTTCCCTTTTCGACGTCTCATCGGGGGTCGCAAACAGACTCCTGTTTACTGGTTAAATACATACGATAGGTCAAATAGGTTCCCATTTCCAGCGTCGCAGGGTCATTGGTCACTGAAAGAGTGTAGGTCACATAATTTCCGCTTTCCAACGTTTAATGGGGTCCTTGAATATCCCGAAAAATGTTACTCATAGGCTAAAAATTAATGCAATATACAATGTGCAGTTTCATGAGATCTACAACTTTCGTACAATTTCCATTATTTATGAAAAGAAATGGAAAACCCATGATTTTGTACGTCTTTTATAGGTTTTCCCATGAAACCCATTTGAAACTATTAAATTATATGAAAACTATTCGAAATATTAATAGAGTATTACTGTACTAATTAAATATAATATGTATAGGATCACAATGAAGGCCTGAAGGTGCATGGTCTCAGCAAGGTATTAGACTAAAGCGATGTCGCGAGAAAGTTCTAACTTCAGACAAAAAATGTTAGCCACCTTGCAGAAGCGCATTTATAGGCAGTCTTCGAAATGTATTACAAAGAAATGGTCGCAGATGAAGAGCCCATTTATTTAAGGGCATGGAATACTTGGTCGCGTGGTAAATCAGGTTCAGTTCCCTCGGCTTTTTTCCACAAAAATTAAAATTGTTTAAATCGAATTCGTAGAGGCTATAATAGATTATAATGGAGTCTCCGGACTCTTTTTGTAGAGATAACAACAACAAAATTATTGTGCTAAATAAAAATGGTTGCTTGGGCACTATTTTGAGGTTTGGATCGTTTTTCAGCTTTCTATCATTCGGAACATGTAGGTCTCTGTCGTACTGATACTCAAGATATAACGGTAGCACTCAAAAATAATTACGGGAGAGAATTGTAACACACATAACCTCAAAATACACACACACACATAAAATTTAGCTAAATTAAATTTTTTTGAATTAACCCACAAAAAAGTGTGCTGGGACATGCATTAGCATGATCGTTATGATTCTTCAGATTATGAGGACAAAATCTTTATTATTGTAGAAAAAAGCCGAGGGAATCTAACTCTGATAAAATTGGTCCGAGGAACGTTGTTTTACACTTATTAGGTGTTTAAAAAAACACATGGCCAGAAAACTGAAAAATGCTGACTCAAAGTAATAATAACTCCGAAAATATTTCAACATAAATTATATCAATTTTAAATCAAATAGTTTACATGTCAAATAGAGGTCAAAGTACGCTGTCACAGGACCTTGTAGGAATCTCACAGAATTATTGAGAAAAAATTAAGGTCATACCCTGGATAAGTTTCAATGAAGAATCCAACGGTGACCTTTGATTTCAGCCTCAAAATCGGTTTTTTCTCAATAATTCGGTGAGATTCCTACGCGCTTCTATGACAGCGTAATACTTAAAATCACCCTGGGTATAACCTTAGTTTTTTTTAACAAACCACATAAATTTCTAGGGGTTTCCATACTTTTTCGGCGCCCTATATATAAAGCTACATTGCACTGGAAATCTTCCAATTCTTTCTTGCTTTGTTCAATCTTCTAAATCTATCTGGAATCTCGGTTCAATCTTTTGAATTTTTTTCGAATTCTTTGCAAAATATTTTAATATATTTGTGAAATATTTGGTAATATTTATAAAATTACTTAAGTCTTTTTCAAAAATTTAGGAAATCATTTAAACCTATCCGAAATCATAAAAATCTTTGGTAAATCATTAAAATCTTTGTTCAGTCTATGCAATACAAGTATATCAGAAATCTTTGGGAAATGTTTAACAAATTTTTGAAATATTCATTATTTGTGAAATGGTTCAAATCTTTCTGAAATCTTTAAAAAAAAAATGATTAAAGTCTTTGTAAAGGCTTTCAAATCTATACGAAATATTTGGAAAAATATTAGGGAATCAGTGAAATCTTTGTTCAATCTTTGGAATCTATCTGAAATCTTTGTGAAATGATAGAAGCCTTTATGAAGTCCTTTAAACATTACCGAAATATTTCCAATATTTGGTAGTATTTGTCCACTTATTTATATCTTCTTCAATTCTTTAAGAAATCATTCAATTGTATTAAACCTATCCGAAATTTATTTTAGTCGGTGTTATAAATATGGCCAAAGGTGCGCACCTCAATTTTCTGCATGACAAATCCTTCGGAAAAGCAACTGTTAAGTTAACTCACAAGAACATCACGCGCGAAAAACGGTATGCAGGTGGTGGACTAAACTGACGGTTCGTCTCAAACAGGATCATGTGAAGCAACATAAATTGCAAAAATTCAAAGAACTCCTGGATCAAATGCTTGGCTTTCCAGCCCTTCCTACTCTATTCTCTTATCCGCCCTCCCATTCTGATCTGTTACATTGCTACTTAGACGTTGCTGTTCACCTTCAGGAGATTTTAATGCCTCCATAAGAAGTTCTACCTGTAGTTCTACCAGAAGCAGCATTAGAAACTGAACCAGAAAATGTACCTAGGACAATAACATATATCTGGGTCTGGCAGCTCTAAAAACAGTCCATGGCAGAAATCGCTGGTTCAGCAGAAGTCTTGAAGAAGATCTCAAAGTCTCATTGCGCACTTTGCGACAATGTTCACGAAACTATATTGTCGGCCCTGTATCACCATAAAAGTACGCACATGCTTAACGCTAATGATGACAGCCAAAATCCTGTAAGCATTTCATATCTCTTCGTTTCGCATGATGAGCCTGAGAGAAATAAATCAAAATATCTTCCGCCCGCCCTCAGGGAATACAAAGTAGGGAAGCAAAAGACACTAAGGATGGCCGTTTTTGGCGAGTTATTAAGTAACAATTCTGCCACTATTTTCCTGATTGTTGGTAATATACTGATCACGAAATGTGTCTTCTCAAGGGGTAGTCCCGGGGAGAAGGTGTTTATTTAATCATTCGAAGTTGTAAAAAAAATGATTAAAATAAGTCATAGGGTAACGGCTAAATCTTTCTGTGTTGAATGTCAAGATAATTAGACAATGTTCCGTGCAATTGACAGAACAATAGGCCGGTGCGGAAGGGGGGCAGAACGATCTAGAGTTGTACAAGGATATGGCATTTTAAAGTTATCTTCTAACCCCACAATTTTTTATATAACATTCTACTAATGATTCAAAACATATATTCGAAGAGGCAGAACAAAATCTCGGGGATAGCATCCTGGCAGAACATCGCAAACTGTCCGGTTTAGACATTGGTCATTGTGTGTCGGTTTACGGCCCTGATACTGCGAGCAGAGTGTCTCTAGTTACGCTACAGATCTTCTTCGGAGCACAAGTGACTACTCTGCTTTCAGTGTCAGGGCCGTTAACCGACGCACAATGACCAATGTCAAAAACGGGCAGTTTGCGATATTCTGCCAGAATGTTATACCCGAGATTTTGTTTTGCCTCTTCTAATATATGTTTTGAATAATGAGTAGAATGTTATATAAAAAATTTGGATGTTAGAAAATAACTTTAAAATGCCATATCCTTTTACAACTCTAGATCGTTCTGCCCCTGCTTCCGCAACGGCCTATTGTTCCGCCTATTGCACGGGACAATGTCTAATTGTCTTGACATTCAACACAGAAAGATTCAGCCAATTACCCTATGACTTATTTTAATCATTTTTTTTACAACTTCGAATGAGTAATTAAACACATTCTCCCCGGAACTACCCCTGGAGAAGCAACATTTGGTGATCAGTATATCCTCAACAATCAGGAAAATAGTAGCAGAATCGTTACCTAATAACTCGCCGAAAACGGCCTCAGCTCTTAGTCTAATGGAGTTTCGGCCAGTAACTGTGCAGAAGATCTAAACACAAGAGAAAAACAGTGAAACCGGTGAATAAAAACATTTTTCAATGGCGCCCATAGAAGCAATGAGAAATCGGCAATGTATGAGTGAATTCGAGCTATAAATTGGGGCACCAGATTTAAAATTACATAGAAAAAACAAGAGTTAAAATTTGTTGTAGGTGAGACCTGCAACGGTTGAAAATTAAAAATATTTCGGCAGAAGTTTCACCGAAGTTAAGAGAATAATTTTGATGTCGTCTACTGCGTGACGCATAAGTGAGCAAA
The DNA here is from genome assembly GCF_010883055.1 of Belonocnema kinseyi. Lineage (NCBI taxonomy): Eukaryota > Metazoa > Arthropoda > Insecta > Hymenoptera > Cynipidae > Belonocnema > Belonocnema kinseyi. The sequence continues at coordinate 183,526,525 of NC_046657.1, forward strand.
TTTCGGTAGAACATGTAGAAACGTAACAGAAAACACGAAAAAAATAGGTTCTTACTGATGTATTTCCTCCGCAATAAATTAGACTATTGTAGAGGAAATAAAACTTACCATACATAATACGAGGGTGGATTGATAAGTTTCCGGCCTGACCAAGAAAAACAACGTTTTTAAGAATTTTTTTTTTTATTTCTCAACATAATCTCCTCCAAGGCT
>NC_046657.1:183526837-183544565 GCF_010883055.1 Belonocnema kinseyi
AAGCTATCTAAGGATGGTACTATAGAACGCCACCTCAAGGTAGGCCTAGTGGCGCCATCTCTTGGTCAGGCCGGAAACTTATCAATCCACCCTCGTACCATTTAACAAAAAGCGCAAAAAACAACTGAAAGATGGGAATCCCCAGTTTTCTCCAATTTAATGAAGTTAAACGACGATAGATAGCGCTGGCGTCGCAATCCTCGCTACATCTCGAATAAAAATGGAGCGACTGCAAGGCGAAAGATTATCCAGGCAAGGTTAAAAATCGAAAATTATCTTCGATTCATATAAAGTTTATCCGGTAAGTTTAATTTTTGTTGCGGTGAATCTTACACCTGGAATCGTTGTAAACTTTATTTTTCGTTTTTTCTGTGAGGAGCCGCGGGGTCAAAAGAGAGGAAGTGCTCAGCCAATCATGACTGACAGGTCGGGAGCCGCACTTTCAGCGCGTTAGTTGCATTAGCTTGCGCTCTTTCTTCGTCTTAATTGAACAACAATGATTCATTTGACCCTGCTGGTTTACGTTTTGAAAAACTTACCTGATCCTAAATAAAACCTCTGTAGTGTTTCTTATCACATTTTCGATATTTTTAACTTAAAATCTCGTATTTTTTGTGGGTATGAGTTATTTTTATTAGTGTTACGTATTTTTCTAATCGTGCCAAACAGGATTAATAATGATAAGTAGGAGAGATCTTCGGAAAATTATCCATGTATCTGCTATTTCAGTGCATAACAATCCTTTCCCTGGAAGATTTATTATTAATACCTGGGCAAATAGGAATAATGATTAGAACTACGAGATCTGTTTAAACTCTCGCTGGTATCTCCAACTTCAGTTCCTACAGAAACATCCCCGAGGAAAATATAATTTAATAAATCGACTACAAGCATTAATTTTTAGTACGAAGAACATCCAGGTATGTTCAATTCCAATTCTTAACCAAACTTCGTTGAAGAACTTGTTCATTCCATACCTGGACTACTAGTATTGATTTTGAGTATCATAAGCCCCTTATAAAAGTATGTGGGTACTTTACACCTTAATTCTCAGATAAACTTTTTCGTGAAAGATGTATGTTTAGTAAGTGGGCTACCAGAAATAATTTTTAGTACGATACCCTTATCAAAGCATCCGGGTATCTTGAATTACATATCGTAACCACGCTTTCTCGGGGAAGACGTATTTTTCACTCGAATGCCGTTCGGGCTGAAAAATGCAGCTGCCATGCATCACCACGTTATGGTCCGAGTTTTCACTGATTTACAGGGAATAGAACTGTTCGTCTATGTAAAAGATATGGTTATCTATGCCAAGTCCGTGGAGCACCATTACTGCAAATTCAGTGCCTTATTAAAACGACTTAAAACGGCTGGATTAGCGCTCTAGCTCGATGAATGTCAATTCCTGAGAAAGAAAAGACTTATTTAGTTAATGTTATAATAAGAGTAATAAATATTGAACAATTATTAATAATTATTGGATATTATCGTAGATTTATCCTAGATGCACTGAACAAAAGATGGAGAAGATTGACGTATTCTATCCGCCTTTCGTTATTTGATGACGCTGAAGTAAACCATTCAACCACCAAAAAGGAGTTATTAGCCATACTTTTCGGAGCACTGCATTTTAGACCTTATTTTTATATACGAAAATTCGTTTTGTGAATATACCCCCGACCTCTAGTGTGGCTATATAATTTAGAAGAATCTGCTTCCAGGCTGACATTCTGGGAAATAAAATTAATCTTGTACGACTATGAAATAGTGCACAAGCCAGGAAAAATACATTGCAATACCAAGCACGGGCGAGCACAGTATCCCCCCAACCGCACCTTCGGGCCAGGTCTTCGTAGTCATGAACCAAGGTCCAGACAGCGAGGCGCCGAATTCAGGCGCAAAGCCGACCACGTGCGAGAAACAAAGAGAGCAAATCGAAAGTATGATAGAGTACATCTTCTTCGGGAGAGGGTTAGAAGACCCAGACATTGGTTATATTGGATGGAAGAACTGTGAGTTCATGGATTCAGATTTATCTGATAGTAGTGTATATAAAAACCGCATCAAATGATGATGACGGAACAAAAGTTTCTCAGGTACAGCGTTGTACTCGTACCAGACGCGACAAGGTAGCTGCTGAAGGTTCTTGTAGGGACCCGCGTGCTTGGGGAATACAGTACTCGAATCCCGGAGAAAAATTGTTAAGAACCATGATTCAATGAGATCCGTGCATCTGGAAAGTGAACATATATTCCGCGGATCCGTGCAATTAAATTGCACCACCACATCATTGGGGTCCAGGTCTAGAACTTGCTCTTCGATAACTTTACCAGATTTAGGGAACCCAAAAGATACGATAAGCAAATTGTCTACCATTTCACAGCTGATTTCGTGTGGGTTGATGGAGAAGAATACCGGTAGTATGGAAGACGAGGATAATTTTGACCTAGCACCCCGTCCCGACGAACGTAGCGTACTCTTGAAATGTGAAATTGTGGAGACAGATTCGAAAGAGGACAGTGAAGTCCAAATGTTTAAAAATGTATTTTTTGTAATAAGTATAATAAAATTAATATAAAGAAACATGTGACCCAGTTTATCTAGTAGGATATTAACCTAAATTCTTATATTAGTTAGTAGTTAACAAAGAATAGGATGATATATCTTTATTATTGTAGTAAAAATAAAGAAAACGACAAAAAATTTATAAACCGACGAGAACAAAATTTAATTATAAAATACTCTGAGAATTATCTAGACCAGTCTTTTAAAAATTAAACTTTCGGAATATTAAAACCTTTTCTGAGATTTTAGTTTTACCTTAATATATAAAAAGAAAAATTTTAATTCTTTATTTCTTCTTCAAAGGAAATGTTAAATATTTTAATCATTTTTATTATTCAAAATTTTTTTTAATTACTCTTTTTTCTAAAGTTTAAAATTTCGGCTATTTCCATTATTCAGAAATTGTAATAAGTATAAAAATACATAATAAAATATATTACAAAAGAAAATAAATTCATTTAAAATAATTTTAAAACCTAGACAAGTCACAATAATTCATTGGGCCTTGAAATTCAAATAGAAATAGGTAAAAGAGAGTGAGAGAGAAAAGAGAGCGAATTCGATAAACGGAGAAGAGAAGAACATTGAACGGCAGTATCAGCTGTGAAGCCATTTTCCTCTTTGTTAAACCACTGTCGGGAAATTCTGAACAGAGGAAAAGGGCCAGGGAGTCCCCTTTCCCAAGGAACAAAATGCGCGCGAAAAAATCCCTCCATTCTTCCACAGAACTCTTGGACAATTTCAATAACCTGCGCATAGAGGAACAACGAGGAGATCAAAAAATACTAGCCATAATTAATACACAAATCTTATCATCCCTCGATTTACCATATCTCGAGTGGCTGGCAGACACTATCCCACTTTAAAAATATGAACTCTTTGATGTGTTCTCCCCTTGGAGATCCACGTGGCGACGTGTCTTTTTAAAGTCGCTCTGTGCAAGACGTCCTGCTCGGCAATGACTAGCCGAACTACCAGGATCGTACTTACAAAACACTTCGACGAAGAGCTCTTGTTGGCCATGCCAGAAAATGAGACAATTGGGTTGCATATTTATTGAGATAAAAGTCATGGATGCAACTGGGCTGGAGGGTGTTACAATAAAGTAATTCGTAGACGTGTACTACCCAGAGTACTACAACACCCGCATTGAGGCGGTTTATAGTAAAGCTGGCTTCGACCAAGAGGGAAAACTCTACAGAGTACCATGCATGGCATTGTCCTTGGAAACGCTGTTTAATGAACTTCGCAAGCTTCTTGTCACGGAGAAGCGAAAAGAAACAAAATTCAGCCTATGCCAAGAACGGACAAAGAAAAATCTTAGTTAATTATTAAACAAGGAAATGCATGAAGCCTTTGATTCCCTTAAAGTAGGTTTCATGAGGAAAAGCTGACAGGAGCTTGTTTAATATGGTCTTCTCAGCGATCAGGTATTCAATCGTCGAGGACCTGGAGAACTGGAGCGGACTACGCGTAACAATTACAAAAATAAATAGACGATTACAGATTCTGCTTTATTATAATTATTAAGCAGTGACGATAGGCCTGCGGCAATAAAATATGGCAGATTCCTGATAACAGGGAAAAAGGAAAGAAATGTGCCTGTTTTTATCACAGTGAATTTGATAAGGGGCATTGATCTTACCATAGCATATAGGGAACAGGAAAATTTTAATACAGACAACCCGTATCTTTTTGAGTTGTCAAATAGATTAAAAAATGAGTACAGGTACCCACAAGCCTGTATTATAATGCGCAAATGATCCGTTAAATGTGGAGCAACAGCATCAACGGATCTACGAGCCACCCATTTGCGGAAACATTTCGCGACATTATGCTCTCAATTGGGCTTGATCGATAGCGAAATCGCAGATTTGGCCAAATTTATGGATCATGAGGACCTAATACATAGGACACATTACCAGGTGTCGATGGCCCATAAAAATTTGGATCATACTGCTCGATTTTTTTAGTACACTCAAGGAAACACCATGGATTTGCAACTTCAGGATTCTTCTTCAAAGAATGGGACGATTATCGAGGAAAATATAGAGGAAGGCATCCCCCAGAAAGAGATGGAGACCGAAACACCATCAACTTCGACCAGCAGTTTCTGGAAAGATGAGTACCTACCACCCGGTGCGAGAACACCATCTCCCTTAAGTAATTTTATTTTTTCAATTACAATAAATCAGGCGCATGGATATTACCGTCATTTTATTTTCGCTGTCGTTTAAATCACTAATTTTCATACTACCTGAAAGACACTTAGCTGCAATTTTTATTCACACGAATTCTCATATAGCCTAATTTTTATTTGTATAAATTACTATTTTCATTGCTTTTTATCCTTTTGATAAACGATTCATATTAATTTTATATTGCTGTATTACTATTTCTCCTAATTTTTTAAAACTTAATTGCAACTTGCCATAATTTTTATTTATTTTTTTTCGACAATTTATTCAATCATGTATTCTATTTACAGCCTCTGATCATGCAAGAGTAAAGCGGATCAGGTGGACTTCAGAAGAAAAATGTCTGGTGACAAGTACGTTTCAACAGCATTCACGCAATAGGACTTTACCTTTAAAGAGTGACGAATGGAAGTTAATTGTGGAAAATCCAAAAATATTCGAGCTTCACAATTCAGATAGCATTAGGAGGTGGATGCACAATCAGTATAAAATAAAATAAAAAATTTTGTATATGACTATATATCTCTTTTTGAGATCAATAATTAACCGATTAAATGACCTTCGAATAGATCAATACATAGTAGCAGATTCCTGCTCGATCTGATCACAAGTTTAAAGCCATTTAAAAATTTAACAAGTCAATTTTCTATTCCAAAAAGGACATTTCTCCGATTCGAAAGGATGCACTGTGGACACCCGAATTCATCTTTTTGAGAAGTGCATCAGAAAGGATTCCGTATCAAGTAGTGGTGGACACGCAAGAGATGGGCACCACTTAGTTCAAGCCAGAAAAGTTTCAGAACATCTGTGACTCTACATTGCAGATAATGTAAGGCAAAAATTTCACATAAGTCCTATCCAGATGATTTTTATGTATCTATTTTATATGTACACTGATTGTATTAAATATATAATCAAAGCCCATCTTTTATGATAAGAATTTTTTTTTTGACATTGAACATATTGAGTATATTATATAAAATTGTTATTTACAATATAAACTTCGTTCATATATAGTCTTAGTTAAATTTTTATTTTTAACACAACTGTATACTGCAAATTTATATTAAAATTAATTAACCAAACAATAATATCTCTATAGATTACATGTTTAGAGAACTTTACTTACAAAATTTATACAAAATGTTATTTTATTTATTATAAATAATATTCGTGCGTAATTTTTTAGCAAAAAATTGAATTTTCAACCACAAAATGTTCATTTTTAGCAAAATAGCTGAAGCCTAAAAATGATTTCTTAAAAAAGTGGTTCAACGCAAATTTTAAACGAAGAAGTTGTATTCTCAAATAGAGATTACACTTCAATTTTTAACCAAAAAATACGATGTTTCAACGAAACTGTTGAAATTTTAATAAAAAAGGGCAACTTTTTGAAAAATTAATTTAATTTTTAAAAAACAGATGGATCTTTATCGAAGAAAGGTGTCATGTCTACTAAAATAAATGGATTCTTAGATCAAAGACAAATAATATGAAAAAATAGTTGAATTTTTATTCAAAAAAGGTTTCAGTTTCACTTTTTGAAATAAAAATATGAGTTTTAAATGATAATGAGCTTTGATTTAAACAGCCATACTATTATTGAAAATAAAACTTTTGTCAGTTTAAATGTGAAGAAAGAAAAGACTACAAAATAATAAAGGAAGTACTGCCGACACGGTATCTGTCAGTACATGTGCACTCGTGTAGTGGCCTGAGCGTCTTCGGCAAAAATCGAAATTGCTAGGACATACTCGGGAATATAAGGAAACAGCACTATACGAAAAATCGAGACGTTGAGTTTCAAATTCTATAATGGGTCGTAGATTCCTGACATGTTCATATTCATAATGTCAATTTCTCAAATAAGTTTTACAGAGTATGATATTTATTTTCGTGATAATTGAAATTATTTGTAGATAAACTAGTAAGCACCATATCACATTTAGTACGATTTTTCTTTTAAATACAGATTCATAATATTTCGTATTCAGAATACGAATTTTTCTACTGAAACTTATTAAAGACTGTCATTAGAATGTCAAATTTCAGTACTTTCATAACAATAACTAGAATTGTTCAACATTTTTCCGTGTTTTGATGCGAAGTATACTAACCTTTGATTCATTTTTATCATTTATTCAAATAGAAAGTCTCTCAGTGTAGGAACTGTGAGGCCTGAGGCGTATAGGAAACAAGAATTAGGATGAAGCAAAAAAATATCTCATTTTTCAATTTACAGGCTCTTGCAATGCGTCCTCGGGCGCTGTTAAGACTAACGAAGCAACCGTTCGCCGAAGTCAAAGGCTGCTGAATCCGTTTGCAGATACTACTTGCGAGGTTTCGTTTCCATATCATCTAAATCTCTATGTTAAAAGCTATGGGGAAAAGGGACGATCTGTCTTTTCAAAGAAAATTATAGATGAAGAATCATTGTTCGACGAATACAAGGGTCTGCTAGCCTCAGACATGACTTACATGTGCTTGCGTGAGAAACTCTATATCGAAAACGAATTTGGAAGCTTCGCTTGCTACTTTAAACACAGAGGTAGAAAATATGCTCTTGATGCTACGGAGGAGGACAGAAGCATGTGTAGGTTGTTCAACCACTCGTTCAGTCCGACCCTGAAACCTCAAATTGTCCAGGTAAATGATGTGCCAAGGCTAATTTTTTTTGCATCTCGTACGATTTGTGCGCATACTGGGCTTGTATATGATTATTGAAAAACTGACAATAAATCAATTGTCTGCAACTCATTTTTGCGAAAGAGGACAGTAACAGGAGTGTAACTAAGGGCTGAAAATACAAACCCTCAAATACATGCTAAGTTTTCTCTCTGGTTGGCGGTGTCTCCTGTGGATGTTCTGAAATACTTCAAGTACAAATATTCCTGTCAAGAGTTCTCCAGCTTCATTTTTAACTTAAGGGTAGTTTTTGGCCTTAAGGGTGGTTTTCAGTGGAGTTAGAATTACGGCGTTTTTTTATCATCTGTGACTCTGTTACACTCCAAAACAGTTGTTCTTTGCCTAAAATCTCCGCCAAGAATTAAAATTTTTTCACCAAGTGGTGAATCAACATTCATGAAGTCAAGTAATGTTCAATCTACTAATTCCAAAGCATACCTTGGCGCCATTGGACCTCCGTCCCAAATAAAAATATCTACTTCTCGTAAGTATTGAGCATCTGTAGATTGAGTTTTTATACGGTAGACAGAATCAGAAATATAAAAAAATGATGTAAAAGGCTTTTCTTCGCTCGACAAAGCAACATTAGGGATTTCACACCTTTTCCAGCCGACTTGGGCTGGCAGCCGCGATTAAATTATTGTTTTTATTTAATAATCACTTGGCTTATCGACGTTTTTGTAAAAATAAATACAATTCAATTCTGATGGCCGTATAGTTATCTCGATACCATGTACAAAGTCTAAATTCGAACGGACCCCGTTTTCTAACGTTCGGAGGTAGAAAGAGAGGTCCGTTTGATTTTCGACTTTGAAACACGATTGGAGCCACACTGCAGTAACTATATGTCGTTGGAATAGCACGTCACTTACCAACCTTGAACATACATGTCGGTATCGGTGACATAAACAATTAACCTATTATAATATAATAAAAACATTATAAAAATGTACAACGACAATAAAAACACCAAAAAGATGTACAACGATTAAATTATTATGCATTTATCAAATAGTAATTACTTGGAGAATTGATAATTTTGATCAATGTCGATTTTCAATGTTTCCGCTTACTATGTCTACATTCAAAACAAAATGAGAAGCCAATCACGAATCAGGAAAAGGTGCTACGCCTTTCGATATATTTCGAGTTCGACTCATTCATCTTCTTTTTATAATAGGTAACACAAGGTTCTGTTCTCGACCAGTTATAGAGATTCTAAGTCTACACGGAGAAAAGAATAAGTAAGAGCTATTAAAAATCTATTTAATGTAACTACTTGGCGTAGTAAGATATGGTAAAACTAATTGACTAGTTAGAAATACCGAACCGAGTAGTAAGACCAGAGCGTAGTAAACGGTACTAGGCTGACCAGTAAATATTGCCACATCACTCCGTCAGTTTTACTACGATATCTAGTAGGGCTTACTGCGCATAGTAGTCTCTTAAAATAAGTGGATAAGTGCGCTTTACTACTGACTTTACGCTGAATTCTATCTCTTACTAGGCCATGTCGTATAATAATAATAATAATAATAATAATAATAATAATAATAATAAGAGAAAAAAATAGCGTACATAGCAATCATATAGCTATAATTAAATACATATTTAGAATAAAATATAGGAATCACAATTAAAGAATCACTCTCATACGTTGACAACCCAAATTATATATTTTAGTGTAACAAAGTCAGTCCCATTACTCATTTACTGATGAATAACTGTGAAGAGTGTTGGTAAGTCTTTCAAATGCACACTACTGGAATATGAAAAGTATAGTTTAATTAAGAATTACAAGATTTTTGAGAATCGATGTGTGCGAGAAGGTTCTCCCTCCAGCGAACGCTGTACTTTAAAATCTCTACACATAAACAGTTGACTTAGGTATAAAACTAAAAAAATTTTATGCACCGAAAAATTTAAAAATATTTCCCAGCATGAATTAATTAAAATTTAGAAACAAAAGGTACATAAGTACCTATAATTATACTAGAGTTTCCCATTAAAGTTTTGGAGCAGAGTTGCGTCGCGTCAGCATAGTTCATTGAGAATACATGTAAAATGTTAGCATTCATACTTATAGATGAGACTTACATGAAACTTTACGCCCGTTACATAAATACCTTTACGCCCGGTATACAGGCACAGCACCACGCATTTGGAACGCCCGGCAGAAGTGGTAATTTCATATGATGTAAATTGAACTGCTTTTTCTTTTAACCCTTCCAGGGGGAAAAAGTTTAAATAAAAAGGGTAAGAGGGAAATGGAAAAAAGACAAGAAGCGTGAAGGGAATGGGGCGAAGTTTAGAAGGGTAAAGGGGAAAAAAGGGAATACTTTGAAGGAAAAGAAAGGAAGAAAATGAGAAAGCAAAAAGGGTGAAAAGGAAAAGGGGAAATGGAAAAACAGAAAAAATAATAAAGGTAAGGGGAACAGGCAAACGGGGAAAGGCGAAAGGGTGAAAAGGGAAACGGCAAATGAGAAAGGAAAAGGGGAAAATAGGAAAAAGAGAAGAAGCGTGATGGGAACAAAAAAATTTTAAGTGGAAGGGGAAAGAGAGAAAGAAAAAGAGAATAGTTTAAGGAAAAGAGAGAAAGAAAATAAGAAGCCTGAAAGGGTGAAAAGGAAATGGAAAAAGGGGAAAACGGAAAAATAAAAGGGGAAATGGAATAACAGAAAAAAGTACAAGGTTAAAGGGAACGAGCAAATAGGGAAAGGCGAAAGGGTGAAAAGGAAAATGGGAAACAGTAAAGGGGCGTGGGGAAAACAAGAAAGGGGAAAGGGTGAAAATGCAAAGGGGGAATGAAAAAATTAAAGAGGAAAATGGTAAAAAAAGAAAAAGGTTGAAGGTAACTGGGAAAGGATGCAAAGAGAAAATTTAAAAGGAGAAATCGAAACGGGCAAAAAGGAATAGGAGAAAGAAAAAGGGGAGGAAAGAATCGAAAACCGGAAAGGGTGATAAGGGAAACGGCAAATGAGAAAGGAAAAGTCGAAAATGAGAAAAGCGAAAAATAAAAGGAAAAAGGGAGACTAGGAAAAAAAGGGTAAAGGGAATGGAGAAATAAAGAAAGCGAGAAAAGGAAAATAGTGGAATTGGGAAACTTTAAAGTAGAATGTCTGAAAGGAAAGGGGAAAGTGAAACGGAGAAAGGAAAACGGTAGAGAGAATCGGGAATGTAAAAAGCAAGGGGCGAAATGGGAAAAGGGACAAGGGGAAGGGAAATGGTAAAGGGTTAAAAGAAAGCAGGGAATGAGGAAAAGCGAAGGTGAAAACGAGAAAGGGGACCAGCTGAAAAGTAAATAGGGGAAAGGAAAAAGGAAAGGTAAATGGGAAAGAGAAAATGGTGAGAAAGAGAACTGAGAGATACAAAGAGATTTATCGATTCAGACCCTTTCTGGTCGTATACACCAAACTTTCTTTATCTGCTTTACATGCTTGTTTTCAACGAAGGCTATTTTGCCTTCTTTACGACCTCGATACACAATGCACTATTTAGAGATCCACACAGGCACTTCACTTAACACACCTCTGCACCGACGCTGGTCACCAGTCACAACTATTAACAGAAACTCATTAGGATGGTTCTGATGTAGGACTAAGGGGGGAGTGCTGCGACTGCAACCTCTAGTCACACACTTTTTCTCTTTGTAGGCGATAAATACTAACGAATCATTTATTATGATAGAAGCAAATGCTGAGTTAACAAATGCCATGGATCTCTTCAACCTGTACTTTTATGCTGTACAGTTCCTTATAACGAATTCTAGAGAAGGCTTACATCTAACAACGGACCGTCAAAAGAATCAACGGTAGAACTTCCGAAACCGCACAAACCAGTTGCATTTACTTTAGGTTACAATATGCTGAAAGACCTAGAGAACTCCTGCAAATAAGAGTGTAATAAATAAATAAACGTTTCAATAATTTACACAAAACGACTACGAAAACGGCAAGGGAAAGCGAAATTTCTAAATTCTCATCGAGTGTAGAGGCAAATTTCTGGGAAACAGTTGTAAGACTATGTAACGAGACGTTACTCTATTTGAAAAAATGTTTCGAAAAGCAATTAACAGATCGCCCGTCGATTCATCGCATATTAGCATTTCCATGTAATCATCTTCACAGTAAAATCCTAAACATAATCAATAATGTTGAGAGGGAGTCTCAAAATTTGGATAGAAATGTAATTGTTTTCGACTTTTTTGATAGATGCGAAACTGGTTTGGAAAATGAACGATGTGCTTCCTTTTAAAATTCCGCCACATTTATGCAACTTGATTATATACGAAGGCCTCAGCGCGGTGGCTAGGGATAAAATAATAGTCCTACGTCAGAACCATGCTAATGAGTTGCTGTTAATAGTTGTGACTGGTGACCAGCGTCGGTGCAGAGGTGTCTTAAGTGAAGTGCTGGTGTGGATCTCTAAATAGTGCATTGTGTATCGAGGGCGTAAAGAAGGCAAAATATCCTTACGACGTTGATGCACGCTATAATTTTTGTCCTAACCTCGTTGAAAACAAGCACGTGAAGCAGATAAAGAAAGTTTGGCGTATACGACCAGAAAGGGTCCGGATCGAGAAATCTCTCTGTATCTCTCTCAGTTCTCTTTTACACCATTTTCTCTTTCCCATTTTCCTTTTCTGTTTCCCTTTACCTTTCCCCTTTTAACTTTTCAGCTGTTCCCCTTTCTCGTTTTCCCCTTCCCTTTTCCTCATTTCCCTCTTTACCTTTACCGTTTTCCTTTCTCCTTTTCACGTTCTCCTTTCCTTTTACCAATTCTCCTTTAACGTTTCCCAATTCCAAATATCTCCCCTTTCACTTTTTTCTTTTACCCATTCTCCTTTAACGCTTCCCAATTCCACCATTTACCTTTTCCCCCTTTTTTTATTTCTCCATTCCCTTTACTTTTTCTCTTTTTCCTATTCTCCCCTATCCACTTTTATTTTTCGTTTTTCCCATTTCCGACTTTTCCTTTCCCATTTCCCGTTTCCCTTATCATCCTTTCCGGTTTCTCATTCTTTCCACCCTATTCTTTGCCCTATTCCTTTTCACTGTTTCTATTTCCCCTTCGCCTTTTAACTTTTCTCTGTGCATCCTTTCCTAGTTCCCTCAACCTTTTTCTCTTTTTCCCATTTCGCCCTTTACTTATTTCATTCCTGTTTTGCATTTGTTCCCTTTCCCCTTTCTTATTTTCCCCATGCCCTTTTACAGTTGCCCCTTTCGTCTTTCCCCATTTACCCATTCCCTTTACCCTCGTACTTTTTCCTGTTGCTCTATTTCCCATTTTATTTTTCTCTTTCCCCCCTTTCCCATTTCGTTTTCACCCTTTCCGAGTTCTCATTTTCTTCCTCTTTTTCCCCTTAAGCTACTCCCTTTTTTACCTTTCCCCTTCCCCTTAAAAGTTTTGTTTGTTCCTTTTACGCTTCTTCTTTTTTTTCCATTTCCCCCTTTTCCTTCCTCATTTCCCGCTACCCTTGTCATCCTTTCCGGTTTCTTATTCTTTTCTTCCCTTTTTATTTCCTCTATTCCCTTTTAATGTTTCAATTTACCCTTCCCCTTTTAACTTGTCTCTTTGCATTCTTTCCCAGTTCCCTTCGACCTTTTTCTCTTTTTCCCATTCCCCCCTTTGCTTTTTTCATTCTCGCTTTTTATTTTCACCCTTCCCCTTCCTTATTTTCCCCAATCCCCTTTACTCTTTCGTCTTTACCCATAGGGTCCTAAAAAAGTACCATACTTCCCCTTTTAACTTTTCTCTTTGCATCCTTTCCCAGTTCCCTTCAACCTTTTTCTCTTTTTCCCATTCCCCCCTTTGCTTTTTTCATTCTCTCTTTTTATTTTCACCCTTTCCTCTTTTTTATTTTCCCTGCTCCCCTTTACTGTTTCCTCTTTACACATCGGGTCCTAAAAAAGTACATTAAGTGAAAAATTGGGTTTTGCGAGTTTGTGGCGCTAATTATTCTATTATTTCGAATTTCAGTATTTTCACTGTCTTGCTAATATTTTTCAATTATTAATTTAAACAAAAGGAATTCTTACAGTAGGGATAAGAACCAAGTATGGCACAAATAGGAGTATAGGTTGGAGGAGTGGGTCTGTGAAGTTGCAAATAACCGGTAAAGTTTGTGTTTTGAACAAAAACACAACGTTTATTACGGAGCCTGAAATCAAAATGTGGAACTGCACACTTTTTACTATCAATCCCCCCTTCCCCTCAACAAAGCAATTATGTGGGTTAATTCAAAAAAATTTAATTTTTCTATATTTGATTAATTTAAACGGCAGATATGATAGCAAAAATCCTAAAGCATGTCCCTACACACTTTTTTGTGCGTCAATTTCAAAAAATTTTGATTTTGCTAAAAACGTGTGTGTATATTTCAAAGTTGCTACAATTTTCTCCCACAATTATTCAAGAGTGCGTACTGACAGCATCGGTACGAGAGAAAACTACGTTATCAAAATGACAGAGCTGAAAAATGTTCTTAACCTAAAAATAATGCACATGCATACAATTTTTATTCGGCACAATAAAATTTTTTGGTTATTATCCCCCAAAAAAGAGTCCAGGGACGTCCGTTATATTTTGTAGCATCTCCGAATTCAGTTTGAATTTTTTTATTTGGTATACGGAGTTTGTGCATACCACAAACTGAGAGTACTTCATTACCTATAAATGTCTGCACAAAGGAGAATTACATATCACTTATTGTTTCCGAGTTAAACACACCGGAGTCAGCTCCGGCCTGCCTTGCTACTGTGGTAAAAAAAAGGGTATACGGAGTTTGTGCATACCACAAACTGAGAGTACTTCATTACATCTAAATGTCTGCACAAAAGAGAATTACATATCACTTATTGTTTCCGAGTTAAACACACCGGAGTCAGCTCCGGCCTGCCTTACTACTGTGGTAAAAAAATGGTATACGGAGTTTGTGCATACCACAAACTGAGATTACTTCATATCCTCTAAATGTCTGCACAAAGGAGAATTACATATCACTTATTGTTTCCGAGTTAAACACAACGGAGTCAGCTCCGGCCTGCCTTACTACTATGGTAAAAAAAACGGTATACGGAGTTTGTGCATACCACAAACTGAGAGTACTTTATTACCTCTAAATGTCTTCACAAAGGAGAATTACATATCACTTATTTGTTTCCGAGTTAAACACCCCGGAGTCAGCTCCGGCCTGCCTTACTACTGTGGTAAGAAAATGGTACACGGAGTTTGTGCATACCACAAACTGAGAGTACTTCTTTACCTCTAAATATCTGCACAAAGGAGAATTAGATATCACTTATTGTTTCCGAGTTAAACACCCCGGAGTCAGCTCCGGCCTGCCTTACTACTGTGGTAAAAAAATGGTACACGGAGTTTGTGCATACCACAAACTGAGAGTACTTCATTACCTCTAAATGTCTGCACAAAGGAGAATTAGATATCACTTATTGTTTCCGAGTTAAACACCCCGGAGTCAGCTCCGGCCTGCCTTACTACTATGGTAAAAAAACGGTATACGGAGTTTGTGCATACCACAAACTGAGATTACTTCATTACCTCTAAATGTCTGCACAAAGGATAATTACATATCACTTATTGTTTCAGAGTTAAACACAACGGAGTCAGCTCCGGCCTGCCTTACTACTATGGTAAAAAAACGGTATACGGAGTTTGTGCATACCACAAACTGAGAGTACTTTATTACCTCTAAATGTCTGCACAAAGGAGAATTACATATCACTTATTGTTTCCGAGTTAAACACACCGGAGTCAGCTCCGGCCTGCCTTATTACTGTGTTAAAAAAAATGGTATACGGAGTTTGTGCATACCATAAACTGAGAGTACTTCATTACCTCTAAATGTGTGCAAAAAGAAGAATTACATATCACTTATTGTTTCCGAGTGAAACACCCCGGAGTCAGCTCTGTCCAGCATTACTACTACGTTAAAGAAATTGTGCATTGAAAGATTTCCTGTTCCAATTCAAAATTCAGGGTGAAATTAGAAAACTCAAACTTTTAAATCTGAAAATGATTCATTTTAGGTGAAAATCTTTTGAATTTTAAACTTTTAAAACTGAAGCTTTACAAATTTTTAATTCAGAAATATTTCATTCAAACGCTCAATAATTCATACGTTTGAAATACAAACTTTTAACACTTTTTAATTTTACCATTATTTTTATTAAATTGTGTTAAAATAAGAAATTACGAATTTTAAATTTTGCTAACTTTAACGTTTTAGAGATTTCTGATTTAAAAACATAAATTACGCTTTATTTTTAAGGTACAAAATGATAATATTTTGAAAAGATTTAGTTCGTAACATTAAAAAAGGAACGATTAAACCAATTTCTAAACTAAAAACATTTTTAAATTAAAGTTAAATTATTTATATTTTCATTTGTTCCACATTAATATTTTTGCATTGTTATTTATAGATAAAAATTTGGGTTTACCAATTGAAAATGTTAGAAATTACCTTACTATCGAAATAATTGAACTTTCAACTAAAAAAAAAGAGAAAAACAAATTTCCAACAAAATAGTTACATTTTCAACTAGAAAGATGAATTTAATAATCTTAAACCAAAAACTGAAATTTTTACAAATTAGTTCAAATTTTAGCCAAGTAGCTGAAATTTGAACTGAAAAAATGTTGTATTCTAAAACCAAAAAAGTTTAATTCAACAAAAAATGACAAATTTCACAGAAAAATTAATGAATTCTCAATAAAAAAGAACAGATTTTTAGTCAGTTAATTTTTTTATATTAAACATTTAATTTCTTCCATAATTTTCAAACCAGAAAGAAAAATTTGGTACAAACCATTTGAATTTTAAGCCTCATCCAAAGAGACACATTTTTTACAGAACAGTTAAGTTTTCAGTCAATAATTTTTAACTAAAATGATGAATCTTCAAAAAAAAAGATAAAAGTTTTTTAAATTAAAAAAAGTTGAATGCATCCAAAAAGTACATTTTTTACCAAATAGTTGACTTTTCAATCAAGAAAGATATTTGTTTAAATTCTTTACATCTAATGGAAATTACACATGTGTTCAACGTGAGTTTCATTACATTAAAAATTATTTGTTAGCAGAATTATATATGTTGAAAATTTTTATTTTAGTACTTTGAAATTAAGAATTTATCGTTTACAGGATTTTGAACTTAAAACCGGTTCGAATTACGCAAACATTTTAATATATAAAAAATATTTTTGTTTTTCGTGGAACGCGATTTTTCTTTCCTGATAGGCGGCCCTGCTTGATGAAAATAAAACACAATCGTCCTTCATATGTTTACATTTACGTTTGCCGCAATTACATCTTAGCCACAAAAAGTTTTGTGATTGACATAATTGTGTATTATTCTGCGGCATTTTTTTGTTCTTGTTTTGCATTATTTGCAATATATATTCCCAGTTTTTGGGAGTATTTCGAGGTATCATCACGTAATTCACGTAAAGCAGAATCATCTGTGTTAAGAGGTAAGTAATGTCTATTTCACTTTTCAAATTTTAAAGGAAGCAAACTCGTTTAGTGTCCTAAACTAAAAATAGATGCGGTGCGGGCTTAGTTGCACGCCATAAATATAGACGGCGCGTCCGGCGAAAAAAGTTACTTCCCCTCTACCCACGGCTCCCCGTAGAAAGCATCCATCGATATAGTTTTCCAAGAGCCACTTGGAGCGCTGTAAGCCACTCTCGGCACACCTTCGAGGCGCACTGATGGTAAACTTAGCTTGGACAAGAACCATTTGGATTGAAAGTAAATTGCCAATTAAAATATTTTTACATTTATAACTTTGCAAAACTTGGTTGTTTTAATAAATACCACAAATATAAGTCGATAAGTAATTTATATTACGGTTTCATATATTTTCCACTAATTCTAAAATTATTAATTATAATTTTCATTCTATATTTTGTCTATATATAGTTCTTTAATATTACTTAGTTTTTATTTTTATTTTTGTGGTCTGCAATTTCTACGGCCTTTTTAGACTATTCGTCTAATCAAGTTCTCGTATGTATTTTCCAATTTCTTAATTATTATATATTCTAACGTTTTTATAAGAATGTAATTATAATTCCAAGTGATAGGAAAATTGTTCTTTCGGTTTTTAGATGTTAAGACGATAGTTCCAAGCCAGATTACGTTCGCATTGGCAAACAAAATTAGACGAACAAAATTTCACTGGCACATTCATAAAAAGTATCATATTCCATAAAATATATTTTAAAATAAACTTTAAATCATTATAATTGATA
>NC_046657.1:183544665-183548060 GCF_010883055.1 Belonocnema kinseyi
AGTTTTTCAGATGTTTTAAATGCCTCAAAATCTTCAACATTTTTTTACAATTTTATAAATCTTTTTAAATTTTTGAAATCTTTTCGATACTGTAAACTTCCCGAAATAACAAAATACTGAAACCTGAAAATCCCGAATTAAAAAATTCTAGAATAATGAAATTGTGGACAGTTTACAATATTATCGAATTTAAAAATTCCTGAATAATAAAACTTCAGGCCGAATGCTGTCTAATGATAAAATATACAAACTAGAAAATTCCCGAATTGCAGAAATTGAGAACACAGTTATGTGGTCAACATTATTTATTTATTAAAAATACAATAATCAAATATTTCTATTATAGAAATTTGGTTTAATGTTTAATTTTTTTAATTATTGTTTTAATTTAAAATAACAATAATTGTATAAAAATGCGATACAAACATAAATTTAAAACACGTGAGCTTCAAATGAAACAAACTTTGCAGGATTCAATGCAGGCTAATTTAACGCGACTTTTATTTTTATTTTTTAAAATAATAATATTATTTTTGCGACCGTTTTCTGTAATGTACGAAAATAAAATGGACATTTTCAAACAACTTTTTTGATCCAAAAATACATTTGTTCAATTATTGTTATTTTTAATTCAAACAATAATTTTTAGAAACTTTAAACAATAAAAAAGTTTTTTCCGCGGTAAAAATATTTTATTATTCTATTAAAAAAAATTTTTTTGACTAACTATTTTTTAATTGTTCAAATTAGAGAGTTATCTAGCCCGGATATTGTATAATTCGGAAAATTTCTGTCGGCAATTCTTAAATTTGGTAAGATTGCAAATTGTCGAGAATTTTATTTTTCGGAAAAAGCGACTGAAAAATCCCGAAAAATAAAATTCCTGACACTATAAAATTCGTACATTGAAAAATAACCAATAATAAAATTCCCGAAATTATAAAAGTCCCAAAATATAAAAGTCGAATTGGAAAATTCACGAAAAATAAAATAAATAAAATTCCAGACAATAAAATATTACCGAATTTTTAAAATCCCCAAAGAAAATGCCTGAATCATAAAATATCCGAACTAGAAAATTCCTGAATTTAAACAATTTAAAAAATTGTTTATTAAATATTATTTATTTATTGAAAATACAATAATCGAATATATATTTCTGGATGAAAAAATTTGTTTGAAAATGTGCATAGTACTTGAAAAAAACATAAAAAAGTTCTGAAAAATCGAATTTTTTATTAATAAAAAAAATAAGAAAAATAAATTTTGATATAAATCGTTGTTGAAATGAATCCTGCAAAGTTTGTTTCAAAAATGTTATTATGTAGGTACGAAGAAAATTTAGGCAGAAAATTTTTTTCTTTCAAAGCACACGTGGTTTTTAATGTATTTTTTAATGCAATTTTTATAAAATTATTATTCAGGTGCTGGTGATTTCATTTTTTGGGATTTTTCATTCATCCCTTTCGGAATTTTTGTCAGTGGTCCCATATTTTTATACCTCCTCTTAAAATTATGTAATTTTTCAAAACAAAAAGTCAACATTTGAAAACATTTCAAAATCATCAAAAGTATCTATTCTCTTTTAAATTATTTCAAATCATTCAAAATTATTTTTAAAATTTTTCGGAACTTTCAAATGTCTTTTAGACTGATTCCCATTTTTCCTAACATTTTTGTAAAATCCTGCACACAAAATTGTTTAAGAGCTTCCAGATTTTTTCCAATATGGTAAATGTTTTGAAATATTTTTAAACATTCTATTTGAGTTATGTACTTTTTCAAAATAAAAAATAATTTTAAATGTACTCAGAAATTTTTATTGTTTTCCTAGTGTTTCAAAATTCTTGAGGAGCTCCAAATTTTGTTCTTTTCTTTGTAACATTCAGAAACGTCCAGCTTATTTGATTTTTTTCTAAATTAATGCTTATTTAACTGTTCTTTAAGAATCAAAATGAAATACTTTTACCTTCGAAATACAAATAAAAAAATTAAAGAATTATAATCGTACCATTCCAAGTTAAAATTGTCACTCTGAAATTGTGACAATTCATTTTCAAATTGTTTACTATTGAAAATTGTTTTTTTTTATTTCCAAACCAAATAGATTAAAAATGGAATATTTTATACTGAAATAATACTTCAAAAAGATTTTGAAATTGAATAAAGGCGTTCATTTAAGAAGCCATTAATTCGAACTTTACACTTGTGTCACTACTAAGGCTTTGCAATTAAATTAGTTCAAATTTTAACATTAAAATATGTAAATTATATCATTTTGAACAGATCTAGAATCAGCTTGTAAAATCAATCACTGTTTAGTTTTTAATACTCGAACTGCAGTTCAATTGTCAAATTTACTTTCATTTTCTGATTTGTCCCGGTCGCGAGTCTAGCTCAATATTTAAAACAACTTTCATTTTTTTTTGAAATTGTAATTTTTCGGTTGTAACTTACGGGACAATAATTTTATTCTTTGAAAGATTTTCTACAAATCTTGTTGATAATTTCTACATTCTCATCAAAAATGAGAAGGTATTAGTTTTTTTATGAAAAATAACTTTTTCGGATTCTATCAAATGTAGACGTTTTGAGGCCCCGTGAGTCAGAAAAACAAGTTTTTACGTCGGGGTCTGTTTGTCTGTCCGGCGTCGTCGTTGTTCTTGTCTGTATACCGGATAATTTTTGAAAGACTGGTCCGATTGGAATGGGCTTTGACACACTGTTCGAGGGACCAAAAAGAAAGATCGAGTTCGTTAAACAGCCATTTTTGATAAAAATTCAAAAAGTTGAAGCTTTTTCAAAATTTTTAAGACCACTTTTTTCAAAATTTGAAAATTTTATCGACAGCTATGTACGGTACAAAAAATATGGACAATTTATCCTGACAACTTTTTTTGATAAAATCAAACTTACCAAAGTTAAAGGATTTTCAAAATCGAAAAAACAAAACGAAAATGGACGTTTGAAGCAAAAAAAGCTTGATATGGAAAAAAGTCAAGAGACGAAAAATGCTACTTTTTCAAGGCCCCATGATTATTTTATCACATTCTCATCCACAATGAGAAGAGTTTTATGCGAAAAATGATTTTCGCGAATTTCATTAAATTTCGACGTTTTGAGGCTCCTTGAGTCAGAAAAACAAGTTTTTACATCGAGATCTGTCTGTCTCTCTGGTGTCTACGTCGTCGTTATTGTGGTTGTGGTTGTCTGTATATCGGATAACTTTTGAAAGAATAGTCGGATTGGATTGTGGTTTGACACACATATTTTTTTATTTTAAGAATTGTATTTAAAAATTGTACTATTTTTATTTTTATAACAAATATTTTTCTTCAATTAAATATTGGCAATAAAAGTGTTTTGAAGAGATTTTTGAAAAATCTTTCGGGGAA
>NC_046657.1:183548160-183553556 GCF_010883055.1 Belonocnema kinseyi
TAAATCAATATTTTTCACAGAAAATTACCCTGAGTGACAGAACGAAATCGGAAACAATAAGAGTTAATTTATTCAGGAAATAGCTTTTTGAACAAAAATGACATAGCATTACATTTGAAGTTATTCAATATATTCTGAATACTACAAATCTAAAATGTCTAAATTATTAAGGCTTTAAATATTTTTGAAATTGCTGTTCTGGAGACTAAATAGCACTTATTCTTTTATTAAGAAATCACAACCAAAATTGTTTAAAAAAAGTTTTTAAAAGAGTTTTAAAACCTTATGGCTACGATTACTCCATTTTATAGTTATAAATTACAGTCGTGAAAAACCAATAAAATTTTTTAATTAATTTATATATAAAACAAAAAACCTTTATATAATTCAACCTAAATGCAGCTGCAAAAATTTAATTTGAAATGCGTTGCATTCAAGGTATAGTTTAAAAAGAAAACTGAAAGCAAAGGATCGACTTTCAAAAGAAGCAAAAGAAAGTGACTCGCTGGATTGCAAATGAACATGGAAAATGGTGTATTTTCGCATTTTAAAATTTAAAATTCAAACATTTTCGCCTTTTGATATTTTCGGAAAATTTCGAAAAATTCTGAAAATTCAAGCAATAAAGCTGTATTCTGAAAATGAAGCAATTTTAACGTTAAAATTCAAGTTCCTAAACTGAAGGCCTAAAAATTTGCAAATTTTACAATTAGTGTTATGTAAATTGTATTGGTATCTTAAAAGAGTATAAATAGTTCTTAAATTAGTTTTTAAATTTTTTGCAGTTTACCTGTTTTACAAACCTAGATGTCAAAAAAGCCAACCCAATTTTTTCGAATTTTAATCACTTATTTTCTAAGAGAAAATCACCCCTGTTTACCAGTCACTGAAATGGATTAGAAAAAAATTGCCAAGACCCAAGAATAAAAATTGGATGTACAGCGAATTTTTAAATTTTTAATTGAGATTATCTTTAACTTTGTGATATCAAAAATTTCCATACACATTTCTTTTTAATAATACTGTAGGAAAAAATCAACAAGATCGAGCGCCGAAATTATAATTAGAGCAAATTTTCTGTAATTCTATGGAAACGGCTGAAATATCCCGAAAAATAAAATTACCCACTCGGTAAAACTCTCTGTCCCAAAAAATACAATTCCAAAACTAATAAAATTCCTGAACATTTTATAATATTAACGAATTTGAAAATTCCCAAATAATAAGACTCCCCAAATAAAATTGTTTCTTAATCAATATTAATTATTTATAAAAACTACGATAATGAAATATTGTGATCAAATAAATTTTTGTTTAATATTTAAATTGTTAAAAATTATTGTTTGAATTTAAAATTAAAATTATACAACAAATTTTACCGACAAATTAATATATAAAAAAACGCGTTTTTTAATTAACATTTCGATTTTTCAGAAGAACTTTTGTGATTTAAAAAATACTATATACATTTTCAACCAAAATATCTTATCCAGAAATATATTTTGTTTTCATTATTATTTTAAATTTAAACAATAATGTTTAAATAATTCAAACATTAAAAAAGTTGTTTCTTTGGTATAAATATTTGATTGTTTCAATTAAAAAAAAAAATTGTCAAAGAAAAATGCTTTCAGCACATGTTTATCTTGAAATGTCTTTCTATAATACTTTTTTAAAAATTAAAAATATGATTTTTCGAGAACATTTTTTTTTATAATTAAAAAAAAGACTGTTTATATAAATGTAAATTATATACATTTATGGGAACGATATAAAATTTCAGAAATAAACTCGGGTGCGCAGCACGAGATACATGATGAGAGTGTGTTCTTTAAAGCCTAATAAGCTTTAACAAAAGAGAATTCACAATCACCAAATTTCTGTTGCCGATACTTTCACCTTTAGTTTTAAAAAGTCTATCCACAAAGGGATTCCTAAAAATGCATCTAAATCTTTTCAAATTATCGCAAATCTATTGAAATCCTTCCAAATTTGCTGAAATATTTTGAAATTCCTACAAATATCTGTAAATTTCTTAAAATTCCAATACAATATTCAAAATTCCATAAAATATAAAATATTCTTTAAAATCTACTAAAATTTCATGAAATCCTTTATATTTTCAGAAAATCATTTACACATCATGAAAATCTCGTGAAATTCTTTAAAATTGAATAAAGAACTTTATATTCCATAAAATGTATTGAGATCTGAAAATAAAAATGTTTGAAAACAAAAATATCACAAAATCTTTTTAAAATCAAAAATAACTTTTGAAATGTTTTAGAATTTCGCGAGAAAAATTAAAATTCCTTAAAAATCATTTTAAGAGTGTCAAAATTTCTTTAAAAAATTAAAAGCTTCTTAAAATTCTTTCCAATTAACTTTAACTTTTCAATCTTTTAAAATCTGTAAAAATCTCTTCGAATGTTTGAAAACTTCTTAAAATTCCTTAAAATTCCACAAAATATTTTACAAATCACATAAATCGCGTTAAAGTACTTCAAATTCAATGAGGATCATTTAAAATAACTAAATTTCACATATAATATCTTAAAGTCTCTGAAAGGTCCTTAGAATTACTTAATATCCCAAAAAATGTATTAAAATCTCGTGAAATTGTTTTAGTAAAATCATTTGATATTCCTTAAGATTGCTTAAAATTACTAAGCATTCTATGGAGTCATGTTAAATACTTTAAAATTCTTGAAAATCCATTTAAATCTCACAAAAACCCACCTAATTTCTGAAAATGAAGGACGTCAAATTTACTTAATATTTCAAAGATCTTAAAATCTCGTAAAGTTACTTTAAATCTCATAAAATATTTTTAAATCACATAAAATTCTTAAAAATCTAGTAAAAACTCGCAAATCCCTTGAAATCTTTTAATTTTTTAAAATTACTTAATCTCCCAAAAAATACCATGCAATCACTTAATATCTTTAAAATCTTATTGAATTTTTTAGAACGTTTTTTAATTCCTTAACATTAACCTACATTTCATGAAGTCATTAAATTTCTTTAAACTGTTGAAAGATATAAATCTCTTTTTGCTTCGCGAATGCGACTAAAAATACAGTTTTTAATACTTTGTTACCTTTAGTTTCCTCTGGAATGACATTCACAAATGCAAATCTTAATGTTTATGTTAATCTAGCTATAACGATATGGAAAAGTTGCGTATTAAAAATAACAGAATAATCTTCACTTTTGTCATGACATCTGAAAATCTTAACTTCTTTTCAGCCAAAATATTGAAAAAATGTCGGCCAGCGATAACTTGTGTTCCGCAAAGAATCGACGAAGATTTGTTGCAGCCTGGGTGCACAATTTCCCCTGTATTGAGGAGGTACCCAACGATGTTACGTAGTTTTTGTGCACCATTTGCAAGCAAAAATATGAAGTAGTTGATAAACACAGATTGCGAGTTCATTTAGAATCAAAAAGACATCAGAAGATGCAAAATAATGAGTTTAAACTTTGAGAAAGGAAGACGCGATCCACAAATTTGTACCAAAATGGCTAGAGGACATTCGCTTCAAAACTTGGTTGCAAATAGTACCCACAGACGAAAATAAGTTCAATTGCACCTTATGTAATGTGGATAGGATGTGCAAGGGTGGTGTGGGTAACCTTATTCGTCATGCAGATGCACCAGAACATATCCAAAATAGTATTGAAAGTGGCATCGAAATTTTACAGGATATACCAGCCGTAGATATTCATGAATCAATTTAATCTTTCGAAGATCAAATGGATCCGTGAAATGTATGACATTTCTTACTTCGTTTGTTTGTCGAATGTGAAACTTTCGCTGTCACGACGGGATTAACTTAATTAATAACTCTTGATTCAACAAATTTAAGTGCAGAAGGTATCTTTGAAGTTTTTAAAAGTTACATGAACGAGAATAAAATTCCTTTCTTAAATATCTTAGCCATTCCGACTGACGATGCATCAGTTGTGATAGGTGACAGAAATTAATTTAAAACTTTAATCCTTAAAGAAAATCCGTCAATTCTTGTAATCGCTTGCATATGCCACAAACTCGCTTTAGCTTCAAAATATGCTTGAATAAGATGCCATACTACATCGAAAGTTTTCCGCAAACAGTTGTACACCATATGAACAGTACTAAGCGTTCAGAAGCTTTCGAGCAGTTTACTTTAGCTTATCAAAAAAAGTTTCTCAAGATTCTTAATTACGCGAAAACGCGGTGGCTCTGTCGTCATGATTGTATTCACAGGATACGGGAAGTGAATGATTCATTGTTGAAGTATTTTGATGAATTATGCTTTCCCGAAAAATCTAATTCAAATTTCCTTGAAATAAAAAATAACTTGGAAGATCCAAGAACGAAAGCATATTTAGCTTTCTTAGAGTTCATTTTATTCGAGTTTAATCAAAGTAATTTATTTTTTCAACACGCGGAACCAAGAGTTCATCTTTTGCACTCAAAGAGTCTTCAATTTCTTCAAATAGTTGCGAGACTCTTCTTGAAAGCACCTTTGTTGACGTTTCAGGAGACAGAGCAGATTTATGTTTCTTCACCGGTTAATCAGAAATCAATAGAGACTGTAAGTTTTGGATCAGAATGCAACGATATTCTTGAGGAATTGTCTCATAATATCGTTGTAAATGCAGAAATTATAGGTGAAATTCGAGGAAATTGTCTGTCTTTTTTAGTTGAGGCTGCTTCTCAAATTTCGAGTAGGTTGTACTACATTCGGGATGAATTTTTTTACCAAATTGTTTGTCTTTGAAGCTACATAAGTTTTGCAAGATAGCGACAGACACCAATTTGGAGGACGCTTTCTATTCTTGCGAAAAATTTGGTGGAAACTTTGACAAGGCTGCTTTAAAAGCGGAATGGCGCCTTGTGTATCGGGATTTTTTTTCCCAACCTGAACTTGACATGCTTTCTTTCGATGAGATGCGGAAAAAATTTTTGTCTAATAGATACGCGAACGGTAATGCCAAATATCCCCAATTAACGAAATTGGTAGGTAATATTAGATGTTTGCCTCATTTAAATGCTGCTGCGGAGAGGACCTTTTCGATTTTACCCGATGTTTCGACGAAAAAGCGTAATAGCTTATAGACAGATAGCGTTAATGATATTACGGTCGTAAAATCGGCAGTGCAGCAGCCAAACCAAACTGCTCGAGCTGCTATAGTTTCAAATGATCATTTTTCTCGAATGTCTGAAATTATATACGAACCACCAAATAAGAGAATGAAGGCTTTCAGGAAGAACCATCGCTACTGCCGAGATCAGTCGACTACCCAATCCAGTGTTGCCAGATCAGTTTTTTCGTTTCCCGCGAGGGGTCGCTCGAAAACCCGCTAAAAACCGCCAAATTCAAAGAACAATTGTTTCTACTAAAGCTTAA
>NC_046657.1:183553656-183558081 GCF_010883055.1 Belonocnema kinseyi
CCCGCTAGTTTTCCCGCCAACCGCAGTAACTTAATTTTTACCGCTGACATGGTTTCAAAACCGCTAGATCTAGCGGGAAAACCGCCAATCTGGCAACACTGACCCAATCGTAATACCTACACTCGTATGACTTCCTGAGTTAAAATCTGGCAACATTGTGATCATGTCGCCGGCGACATGAATCAACGGCTGACAGAGATCTACATTGATCGCGCCTCGCGATGTTGCCAGATTGCAATAGTCAACGTTCAGAAGCACAAGTTTCGTGATTAATTATTTCTTTTCATGTATATGCAGGAACGAAATGGTTAATATTATTTTTGCACCTCAATTTTGAAATACCTGTTTTTCATTAAAAAAATTATTAATAATATCTTAATGGTGTTTACTTAGATATCACTCAGTAAAGAGCTCAAAAATACCATCTCTCATAAGACGCAATGTTAAATATGACAAAATTAAAAACGTTCATAACTTATTTATAAAGTACCCTAGGCTTCTGAGATTTTAACTGAGTACTTTTGGTGATCATATTTAGATATCGCGAAAGTTTGGTTGAAATGGTAATGAAAATTATTATTGTAGCGATGTTACCTCCTTAACTGTGTATGCCCGAGCGAATGATGATTGAATGTGTGTGAATAAAGTATATTTAATTTTTATTTTTCGTTTGTGAGAGGCGAGGAGACTCGCGTTCAGAAAGCAGCCAGATTTTGTTTTTTATTTATATATTATAAGAAATGATTTTATTTATTTTCCGTTTGTGGGAGGCGAGGGGACTCGCGTCCAGAAAGCACCCCGATTTTTTTAAAATTAAAATATTATATAAAATGATTTTATTTATTGTTAGTTTGTTAGAGGCGAGGAGCACTTCTTTTTATTTTTTGATTCCCAAATTCATGTGTAGGTCGTTTTCGGTGGTTTCTTATGCTTTTCAGGCTTTTTCCAACAAGTCAATATATTTATTTATATATACGACTCAAAATTGTTGTTTTTCTTTCATTACATAACCTTCCTTCCAATTCAGTAATTTAGGTTTTAAATATATGTTGAATATATATTTTTATATGTTTAAATCTTTGCGTAATTCGAACCGGTTTCAAGTTCAAAATGCTTGTGAACAATTAATTCTTAATTCTAAGCTACTAAAATACAAAACCTTTTTTTGTTGAAGATTCATAATTTTAGTTGAAAATTCATCTCCTTCGTTAAAAATTTAAGGATTTGGTTGAAACTTAAAAAAGAATTGTAATTAATCCATTTTTATTGATAAAAATGATTCAGTCCTTAATATTTAAAAATTTATTTATTTATTCATCAATTTAAAACATTAAAAATAATAGCTTTGGTTTACATTTTTAACCAGAAATCTAGGAACTATTCCGCTATTAATTTCAATTAAAAAATTCATGTTTCTGGTTGAAAATGTAACTATTTTGTTGGAAATTTGTTTTTCTCTTTTTTTTTTTAGTTGAAAATTCAATTATTTTTATAGTAAGTTCATTTCTAACATTCTCAATTCGTAAACTCACATTTTTATCTATAAATAACAATGCAAAAATATTAATCTGGAACAACTTAAAATAAAAATAATTTCAATATTATTTTAAAAAGTTTTTAGTTCAAAAATTGGTTTAATCGTTCAATTTTTAATGTTACGAACTGAAATATTTTCGAAGTATTATCATTTTGAACCTTAAAAATTATAGCGTAATTTATATTTTTTAAACCAGAAATCTCTAAAATGTTAGTCATAGAAATTAAAAATTGGTAATTTCGTATTTTAACATAATTTGATTAAAAAATTGTAAAATTAAAAGGTGTTAAAAGTTTATATTTTATACATATGAATTATTGAGCGTTTGAATCAAATATTTCTGAATTAAAAATTTGTCAAGCTTCAGTTTTAAAAGGTTAAAGTTCAAAAGATTTCGATCTGAAATAAATCATTTTCAGATTTAAAGGTTTGAATTTTCTAATTTCCGCCTGAATTTTGAATTGGAACAGGAAATTTTTCAAAGCAATTGTATGTATTTCTGAATTGGATCAGAGATTTCTTGAAAAAATTATAATTCAGATCTGGGACAAGGAATTCTACTAAATAATAAAAATTTTGAGTTAGGACATGCAAATTTGAAAAAAGAAGTATAATCAGGGTACATTATAATAAAATTAATATAATATATAATTAACTATATATTATATTATTATTATTATAATACTATCTCAGCCGATATTAATATTAACAATAATATTAATTAGCTGTAAATGATTGTGCTAGAGTTTTAAGCGTTTGAAGTTGAATGTATCTATTAAACCGAAAAAATTTAAATAGTCTTTCAAAATTAGAAAATTTATTGATGAGAATCATTTAAAATAAAACAATTACAAATTATA
Organism: Belonocnema kinseyi; assembly: GCF_010883055.1. Classification (NCBI taxonomy): domain Eukaryota; kingdom Metazoa; phylum Arthropoda; class Insecta; order Hymenoptera; family Cynipidae; genus Belonocnema; species Belonocnema kinseyi. The sequence continues at coordinate 183,556,054 of NC_046657.1, forward strand.
AGTACTAACAAGTACAACATTTTATATTAAAACTTTTTTAAATTGCTAGCAATTTTAAATCTTAAAAATCAAAGTCCCACGTAGTCCTGAAAATTGTATGATATAATCAAATTTTAGAAAGCTACAGTTTGTAATTATTCAATTCCAAATGATTCTCATAAACAAATTTTATAATTTCGTAAGTCCGGATGCTATTTAAACTTGTTTGGTTTAATAGATAAATCAAACGCTTAAAAACTCCAGCACAATCATTTGCAGCTAATAAATATTAATATTAATATAATTATAATATCGAAGGAATTAGTGATATAGAGGAGTAATATAGCCTAAGTATAGGAGGAAGTGTAATATAGACACAGGAATATGTAATGATTTTATGATTTAATTATTATATGTTCAGGTAAAAATTCTAAGAGAGAAAATATGTAGCTTCGTTTTATTTGAAAATTTAAAAGAGCAAAAGAATTTTGTAAAAACTTATACAAGTATAGAATGTAGTCAATAAATTCTATTCTATTCTATACATAATTATAATATCACATACTTAATTATATAATTTATTTTCAGTATCCCGGGTAGAAGTTATAACTTGGTTCTTAAGAGGCACTGTCTAGATTTCCTATTTTCTATCGAGGCCCTAAAGTGGCAATCTATCGAGGGCGCAAGCGAAAGCGTCACGCTCAGCTAGCGAGGTCATTAGTAGGCAACCCAATGAGGGCCTATTAATAGGGTCTTTATAGAATCTAGATAGTCCCTCACACACAATTATTCAAAAGCATATCCTATTGTTTTTTATTTTGTTGATTCAAATAAAATATTATTAAAATATTAAAAAATTGATCATGGTTTGCATTTCGAAGCGTGATGCTATGGTTGCAGCAGTATTAAAGTTTAACCAGCAGATTGCATTAATCTATTGCCAGAAATTTTTGATTCAAAGAAGGAAAATATTAATCCAATTGTTAAATACATTTTCTTTAAAAAAGTTTAATCTAAAAATTTTTACCGTTCTGTAGCATCTGACAAACACTCCTCGGATTTTGCGTATTTTTATTGACATTCGATTATTAATTATACTCTGCAAGTTAGTCTAAAACTAAACTTATTGTTAAATATGACTAAAGAAGACTTATTACTCATAAACTAAAGACAAACGCAGTTTATTAAAATATCCGAAAGCGCGGAGAATCGAACGCACGCACCGCAGGCTTATAAGTCGAGCGCCTTATCCCCATAGCTACGATCTCACGCTGAGTGCAGTATCATAAATGCTTGACGGCATTCATCCGATATTTTAGAAGTGAGGAAAAAAGGTTTTTGAAGCTCGATTTGTTATATATGATTTTTAAACGTACTTACGTTATTTTCAATTAAATCGATCTGTAAGAAAACCTTTTCAATTTTTAAGACACCAAATGTTTTTAATTTTCCAGAAAAAAACTAAATTTTTTCAAAGTTTGCATCTTGGTAATTTTTATATTTGTTGTTCTTTAAATTTAAGTATAATTAAGCATGAGAACATTAATGTTCTTTTTTGCACTCACAGCTGTATTACCCGTTTTACCTGTCGATGGCTTTACAAGGTCCCCTCAAGAAAATAATTAATTGATAGAAATTATTTTGTGAATATATCTTTATGAGAAAAATTTTCCATCCATTTTGATCGAAAAATATAGTGTTAAAAAGTAAGTATATAAATAATGTAAGACAAGTAGCATACGACAATAATGTGTCGAGGGCCAGCAGAGGGAGAGCTTAGATTCTTCCAGGTAGGAAATCTGGCTGCGGCCTCGTGAGAGCCTATATTTAGTTTAGGAATAAAGAGGCAATTTCTATCCGGGATGTACAATAATATACACAATATGAAGTATACAATATAATGAACACAACATAATATGCAACAAAATATTAATCATGGTATTAATATTCAGATATTCCATATATATTTTTATTTTTAAATTGTGCGAAATATTCAAATATCATTAAAATCGCCCATTTCACAATTTCTTTGAAATGCGGATCAAGATA
>NC_046657.1:183558181-183560714 GCF_010883055.1 Belonocnema kinseyi
GAGGTGCCAAGCTTTCACTTGCTAATAGCCTAAAAAGCATCCCTGCGTGTCAACAATGTGCTAGAACACTTGCGGGAAAAATGCAGAAGGCGGTTGTCCTTGAATCGCTCCGTGTTCTTAGGGTCCACGAGGCTTTTGCTGGGTCGTCGTATTGATTCCTTTACAGACTGTAACCACCTATCTCACGGTTGTGAGACGTGGTTATGGCTGAAATTTTACCGCGATTTCGCTGGAAGCGGCTGCAATTTTTCAGATTAGCACCCGCTCCCGGCGAAATCCTGCGGTTGTCCTTATGACAAATTTTTTTACATATATATACATATATGATAATTATTATTATTATTACACCACTCAGCCATTTCCCTTTCGGTGTAGGCGTGACTCACTCGGCAGGAGAAAGGAGTAGTGTGTGGAAGGGATAGAGATTTTTCAGATTGATCCAGAATTCTAGTGCTATTTAAGTAAATAACACGTTCGTTCCGCAACATTGCTCCGACCCAGGTTGCTGATCAATCTCTCTAGCAATCACCCCAAGCGAAGAACCTCACGAAATCGTTATGTAAGGTTCCCCACTTGGGTCCATTAGTAGTCTCATTCACACATTCTAACCATTCTTTCCGCGGTCTACCTCTGGGCACGCTGCCATTTACTTTACCTTGATACACTTGTTTCGTTAGTCGTTCATTTGGCATTCTCTCAACATGTCCGAACCATCTTAACCGATTTCTTTCCCATGTGTCTACTAGCGTCTCTTCTGCACCACATTCTTTTAGAATTATCTCGTTACTTACTTTGCCCATCAGAGTTTTTCCGCATATTATGCGCATGAATCTCATGTCAATTGCGTTAATTTTACTCTTATCTTTTTCTTGATGAGTTCATGTCTCGCTACCGTATAGTACAGTCGGTACAAATATAGAATTATGTATTGCCATTTTAGCTTTATTTGATATATTTTTCCTTCTGATAAGGGGACCTGTTCTACCAATAACCTTCATACCTTTGTTTATGCGTGTATCTAATACCTCATCTATCTTCCCGTCCCTAGTAAATAAGCTACCAAGGTATACGAACTTATCAACTTGTTCAATTCTCTCATCATTTAATATAATATTGCATATTGTTTTCTCACTCTGTCCTTCGAACACCATAGTTTTTGTTTTATTTGCGTTAATTTTGATAGCCATGCCCTTTATGCTTGCATCTAGTATATTTAACATTCTTTGTAAGTCTTCGATAAACTCTGCCATAACAACCTTATCATTTGAGAACGCTAACCCACGTACCCTTACTGTTTCGAGATCCAAACCCCATTCACTTTTACACTCGCTTTGTTACCTATATATATTGTTTTTATAGCTTGTAGGAGCCATCCACTGACTCCATACTCTTTCAGGACTTCCCAAAGTTTACTTGTATCTTCTCAAAAGCTTTTTCTAGTTCAACAAATGCACAAAAAATTTTTTCCTCTCTCAAAACTTTTTCTGTTATTTGCCTTAAGCTAAATATTTGATCCGTATATGACCTCCTGGCATAAACCCACTTTGGACTTCCCAAATCTTTGCTTATGTTATTTTCATTACCCTACGAATAAGTGTTTTTGAGTATATTTTACTTACGGTACTTAATAAGCTAATCGCTCTGTAATTATTGCAGTCGCTTTTATCTCCCTTTCTCTTGCATATTGTTACAATAATCGCTTTTTTCCAATCGTTTGGGACGTCTCCCATCTCGAAACATGAATTTATCAGTTCGCACAGTCCAATTGGTATGCAGTCGCCACCGTGCTTAAGCATTTCAGCGTTAATACCGTCTACTCCGGCAGCCTTACCGTTTTTCAAGTTCTTAATTATATCCCTAACCTCAGTGACACAGACTTTCCCAATTGAGTTTTCTATCACATCGTGTTCAACATCGCAGTTGTGGTGTCCCATAGCTTCATCTCCGAATTGTCTCCTAAAATAATCTCTGAAAGCCTCTAGTATTCCGTCTGCATTATATACCGTTTCCCGCCTACTATTTCTCATGTTGACAAATTCTGTACTTTTGTTTCCTTTCATTTTTTTGTAAAGTTGTTTTTTGCTTCCTTCAAAGTCGTTTTATATTTTCATATCTTCTTCTGCTCTAATTGTATCTTTACGTTCCTTAACTAATCGTTTGAGTATCCTGTTTACGTGTTTATAATAATTTCTACGTCTATTTCTTTCCTCATTGCTTAGACCTGCGATGTTCAAAGTTCTCTTGTACGCTTCTCTCTTTGCTTTTTGGGCAGCCTGAATTTCATTATTCTTCCCATGTTGTCTTTTGCTTCTCTAGGATCACTATCAACTGGCGCGTAGCATGCTATGATAAATTGTCTTTTCTGATTCCTACTTTCATTCTAGCCCACAGCAGTGTGGGAGATACGAAACCATGGCCTCAGAGATGTTGCTTTGCTCTTTTATTCAAAATCAGACTACGCCCAACTATCACCTCAGTCAGTCCCACCAAAAACTTCAGTTAATAAGGGAAGGTTGTGAGAGGGGGAGGTAGA
>NC_046657.1:183560814-183567730 GCF_010883055.1 Belonocnema kinseyi
ATATCATTTATATTTTATACTGGCAATAACGTAACCTCTAAATATGCGCATATATAGATGCGCGCGAAGTCCCAGGTGGAAATGTAGGTAGTTTGCCGGAGTTCACCACCGGCACAGTACTGTCCTAGTACTGCCCACCAGTACAGACAGCCGGTGGTTCGCCCAGTATTGGCAGAACGTTGGCTGCACAACCGGGGCGGCAGTATGCTAGTAGTACAAAAATAGACTTAAAAAAAAAACACGTCTACACATGTTGTCAGGGTGTTTTGAAATGCCGCGAAATTGACTATTCAATTAAGGGCATGTGATACTTACAGTTTCCCCAGCTTTTTTCACAAAAAATGAAATTTTTTAAAAACTGAATTCGAAGATGCTATAAAATAAAATAACGGACGTCCCCGGACTCTTTTTTGAGGGATAATGACAAAAAATTTTATTGTGCTAAAAAGAAATTTTATGCATATGCATTATTTTGAGGTTACGCCGTTTTTCATCGCTCCCTTTCCGATAATCTGGAAGTTATTTAGGAAATAAATTTTTTTAATTGCCTGCAAACAAGGTTAGTTCCGGGAGATTAGTTACTATGCTTATTTGAAGTCCAAAGTTTTCGGTCAAAAGTATTGTGTACTTTGGAAGTAACGCTCGGGTGAATTGTAACACACATAACCTCGAAATATACACGTACATTATTAGCAATTTCAAAAATTTTTTGATAAAAAAACACAAAAAAGAGTGTGTGGGGATGTCCGTTAGCATGTTCGCTATCATTTCCCAGATTTTAAAGGCAAAATATTTCTTATCCTAGGAAAAAAGCCGGGGGAACCTAAAACTGGTAAAATCGACAATTTTCTAAGTTTCACATGCCCTTAAGGTGAATTTTTTATCTATTACTTTTTTTAAGGAAAATATTCTAAGTTCCGCCTTCATGAAAAATGTTAAATGTTTAGAAAAAATTACATTGGATGTATGTCTTATTCGTTTTAGAATAGTCCAAAACACCTAAAAAGCATAACGTTACACGAAGGTTTCAAGAAAATCGTTATTACAAAAATTGTTGTGCAGCGTGGTAAAATTTCTAAGTTCCGTCGATATAAATTTTAAATGCACATGAAATGTTATTATCAGAACTTTTAAAATGGTCTAAAACGCGAAAAAATAAAATATTACACGAAGAAAAATTGTAGTCGATCTAAATGATTTATTTAATAATTATTGTATTGATATTCCTATTGACAGTTCGTGTATTTTACATTCACTTAACGTCGTACAATAATAAATAATTAGAAAAAAGAGAGCTCAAAATTTGGTACTTTAACTTTTCTGAACTGTAGCTTATGAGGATGGCTTGTTCATTAAGTTTCAACTTGTTGGTTTGGCGCAGTGGATAGCACTCGGGACTGCTAGGTGGCAGATTTAGGTATAGATATGTAGGTTCGGTCTCCCTTAGCGTTAGAAATGTTATTTATAATATAATGTTTAAAAATGTAAAATATGTATGCATTCTAAGCAGCGCTATTATTAACATGTATTGACAAAATACTCGCTGTCAATTATTATTTATTTTTTAAATACCTTTTTTGTTATATCTTTAGATTATAGAAATAGTGGTGGTTAAAATTAAACAAATATTTTGAAAATTATATTTTTTTAATTATAAATAATATTCGGACGATATGCATTCTTATTATGATAAATGGGTGGTCTTTAAAACAATTAAAAATTTTTTTATCATTGTTAAAATTAACTCTGGCATTTTCATACGCCAGCGGTATGCCAGTACTGCGCCAGTGCTGGCACACCAGTACCGTCAAGCATTACAAGCCAGTACTGGCAGAGTACAGGCTCAGTTCAGCCAGCCAGTACTGGAACTCCGGCAGGCTGTACTGGGCCGGTGGAGTGTTTCTACCTGGTGTATTCAATTCATGTAAAATCGCCAGCATCGAAACCTGGAAATATTAAAATCCCAATCTCCTGATCTTATTTCAAAGCGGATAGAGATATAAATAGAACCGCCGAAGTTTTCCGATCGGCAATCGTGCACCTTCGAGTTTTCGAATTCAGAAGAGGAGAAATGGGTTGCGCGCGCATCTCAGTCATCGTCTCCTACTATATTCACACGGACATAGCCCTGTCATAGTAGTAAACCATATCTCGTTTCAGATCTGGGATCACTGTTACGATTCAGTTTTATGAAAAAAAGGTGCCAGGATTTTGTGCATATCACAAACCGAGAGTACTTGATTAGCTCTAAATGTATGCACAAAGGATATATATATCACTTATTATTTGCGAGTTAAACACACGGGAGTCAGCTCCGGCAAGCATTACCACACCGCTAAAAAACTGGTGCACGAATGTTGTGCATAGGACACATTGCTTCCGAGTTAAATACACAGGAGTCAGCTCCGGCCTGAAATACTACTCTGGTTAAAAAATTGGTGCACGGATTTTGTGCATAGGATTGACAGTGTATTTCTACATTTAGGTGAGTTAGGTACCCTCTAAGTTTTTCCGAATGTCACCTAACGGAGTTAGCTCCGGTAAGCATTACTATTCAGTTTAATGAAAAAACGTGCCAGGATTTTGTGCACACCACAAACCGATAGTACTTGATTACCTCTTGATGTCTGCACAAAGGAGAATTACATATCACTTATTGTTTCCGAGTTGAGCACATCAGAGTCAGCTCCGGCAATCATAACTACTCTAGTGGAAAAAGTGCAAAGATTTTGTGCATAGCACAGATCAAGAGCACGTGACTGGCATCTAATTTCTCCATAAAGATGAATTAGTTTCCTTTTAAACCTAGAACGATCGTCCGGGGTAATACGCTACCCCATTCAAAATTCAAGGTACGTTTCTGACGAAGGGCATGTGCAGTTTGATCCGGGACCCTAACCATAAATCACTTTAACCTTCATGCGCTCGCGCCAACTGGAGTCACACTGGCGCTCGCGCGGGCTATCAATTGACCGCCCATGTTTTTTATGATTATCGTGCTGTTTTCTCTACTTTTTGTGAATGGTTCATCACCATTAAAGCAGAGGGACCCTGATGCACAACATGGAAAACATTTTTGCAGACAAAATTCTTTATTTAAACAACATTTACTTAGCCACCAACATAATATAGATATTAGCTTGAAGAATAATTTTGCTTCAACTTTTCTCCGGCAAGAATATAATTTTTCTCAGTGAAACTAGAATAAAACCATATTATATACAAGTATAATCGACACTCGAGGAGAGTACACAACTTGCAATCGTAACTAAGAACTGCAATAAAATCAAACAATCAGTTGCTGACAATAGAAGTAAAAAAGTACAAAGTACGTAAATAGATATCATATAGTTTTTTTTTTAAATTATTTAATCTGTTTCCAAATCTTCGCTCTCAGACACCTGGCAATTATCGACCTTACTGTAGCGGTTGAGTGCTTCAGGCATACGTTTTTCCACAGCCCCCACATTCCCGTCTAGTGTTTATGTTTTTCTTTTTCGCTACACACAAGTAGCAGATTCCTCTTTTGTTGCGAGTGGTGACTGACTTGGAATTGCTTCCTCTTCTTTGTACTGTTCTAAGAACAACTGGATATCTTTTGGCAGATATTTTAGCTTTGATCGCTCTTTCAAGTTTTGATTCATTAAATCCAAAGCTAATTCGTGCAAGTAAGTTTTTCTCGAAATATTTTCAGCGGTGTTGCATTGAAAAATGATCAGTGGATTTGTACCCGCGAGGCCGAGCAGCCGGAAAAATACAGCTACTGGCCATCTTTGTGTTTTCCTTGAGGTAGAAATCCTTGAACACATGAGATCGACAGTATGAAACCCACCCTTGGAAAAATTGTATTCTGTGATCTGACATGGCTTTTTGGTGGTTCCATCAATTTCGTCTTCATCGTACTAGGTGGTAAGAACGACACCTCTTTCCTTCTTCTTTTGACCATAGAAACCAATGTCTTGTCCGATTGACATCCAGACAAGTAGTCTCCCGCGGTTGCATTTTTTTGTACAATCACGAACTCGGAAGGAAAGTGTTTTCTATTCGATCACATAGTTTCCAAGAAAGTAAGGCCTCTGCTGAGTAGGTATTCGGCCAATTCGTAACTAAAAAAATAATTGTCAGTTGTTAGGTTTCGATTTGTTTTTTCTATACATTGAACTAACCTGAACACTATGGTGACGTATTCCCCCAAACTAAACGAATTTTTGCTATTGGTTATAAAAGGTGTTGTGACCTGTAGAATAGGAGCTAATCTGTCAGTCACCTGATGTTCCACTCTCGTATTCAGGTCATCAAACCTCAAAGTCCTCAGCAAAAAGCCTGCTCTGCTTACGCTGAAATTAGCTCGAAATATAATTAGTCCCGTTCCTTTGCTATCCCAGTATTCGTCGAAATTCGCACGATTTTCTGTCTTCACTCCGATCAAAAACAATGCACCGAAAAGGGCTGAGATCTCTGCACTTGTTGTCAGCGTGCAATCTCTTTCTCGCACCTTACTCCCCCCACTTTCTTCTGGTCGTGCTTTTCGTTCAATTTTTTTTCTTTCTACGAAAAGATTCGTATATTTCACAATATTTTCGACCATTTTAGGCGTCATGATTTGTGAAAAATATTCAAGATTGGCTTTACAATGACGGGCTTGCCGCTTGGGACCAGGTAGAGTTTTGATTATATTTTTCGACTTGGTTTTCGAAGGAAAAGCAACGGTGTTATTTGCCCAAATTGTTTCGCCGTCCTTACCTATTCAGAAGCATAAGTCACCTTTATCTTGGTCCAAGTCATCACATTCTCCATCTTCTATGTCGATTTCTGAGTAACTGCTACGGTCACTATCTTCGATGTATTCACGCTTATAGTCCGGGTCATCATCAGCGTCAGCATCAAGGAATGCCTTTTGGGTGGCTTCTTCCTCTACTTCATCTTCTCCCATTTTCTCCAAAAACTGAGCTATCTGCTCATCTGTAAGTCAGCCCCTGCACGAAGAATCATTAACGATAATTAGTTTTATAAGGTAAAAGAACAAGAAAAAAGGACAATGCAGAAAAATAGGCCAATGCCTACATGATAGGTGCTTTTTACTTTCCATCCGCCTATAACCCATGAGAAATAAAAGTAATGATTACACAGCCGCACAAAAAAAGTTAAATGTCTTACAGACCAGAGTAATTTTATCGTATGAATTTTGAGTCGCTGAATCCGGATCTGTGGTGGGGATTCTGCGATTAGTAACCAGTTTTTTCCTAACCTCGAAAACCTTCGTTTTTTTGGCTTTTTGCATTGCGAAATACCAAGAAGAAAGCGCATACTTTTTTATTATTTTAACCACAGATTTTGATTCAGCGAAAAAAATACATAAGAATTTCTATGAATTGTCGCTGGATTCCGATTTAGCGACCCAAAATCTAGTGGATGTGACTACTCTGGTTGTTAAAAATATCAACCTTAATTTCGTGAGAAGATGCGCTATCATTTCCTGTACAGTCCCTTCCCCGACCACGAAGTATTTGGCCCAGCGGACTGAAAGAGACAATTCGCTGATTTCAAATCTGTGCTCGAAATAATAAAAAAGTTCGCGCTTTCCTTCTGCATATCTCGCAATGCAAAAGAAGCCAGAAAAACAAAGTTTTTTGAGCTTAGGAAGAAATAGTCAATAATCACGGAATTCTGAACATGGATCCGGATGTAGCGACCGAAAATTCATAGAATGTGACTACTGTTGTCGATCGGTCATCCTACTTTTTTTGGGCTGTGTTACTAATGACATGCTATTCAACCAATTTTAACAAAAGGGACAGTTACATGGAGGTTAATAGCTGACACAGTAAAAAAAAACAGCAAACCTGAAAGATTAAAATCATTTCAAAAAGGTTAACTATTCGACAATTGACCTCGGTCAACGAGCAATATAATCTGTGTTTTGTGTGAGTTCTGCGCGGACGAGAATGTCGCTTGGGGTGGCTTATTACCTTAGTTTGCAAATAATAATATTTAAAAAAAGCAAAAGTGGATTATATATGCTTAAAGTGTGACTATTCTTCTTGTGAAATCCGCTTTTCTTTACAAATCGGCCATATTGTTGAAAAACCACGTTATTTTGTATAAAAATGTCAATTTTGCAGAATTGTTAGGTATTTTTTCATGTTTAACAAATTATTTAATATTTATTAAAAAATTAACCGAATATTATTACGGCCATTGTTTTTTCATTAAAAAAACGAAAAAAATTCCCTACCTTAAAATTGCTAGACTACAAATAGATAGCACTGTGCCACGGTACAAGTTTCGGGTAGCGTACAACCCTGGTGGACGGTTAGAGGTTGAGCCACCTACGTGGATCGTTCTAGAGTTAAGTGTTTCCGAGTTTGACCTAACAGAAGTGACCTCCGCTAAGAATTACTATTCGCTTTTTTGAAAAAACGTGCCAGGATTTTTTTATTGCATAGACCGACAGTACTTGATTAGCTCTAAATGTCTGCACAGAAGAGAATTACATTTCTAATGAAACAATCTCAATATCTCATGAAACAATTAGAAAATAAAATAATTAAAACTTGCAAAAAAATCAGGAAAAATTTGAATAATTCTTAAAAATTAGAAGATTAGAAGGTCTGAAAATATTAGAAAAAAAGAATTATTTTTCTAATAATCGTTTGAAAATTTTTAATAATTTTTATTTGTATAAATGTACTTTAAAAAAAGAATTCAAAAAGATTCTGAAACACATCAAACGATTTCCTAAAATTTAAAAGAAGAGTGTAGAAGATTTTAAAGCAAAATCTTTCAATTTGATAAGATTAGAAAGTTTTAAAAAACGTAAATAACACAGGCCGACAAAATTTGACAAAGGTCCGGAACCAGAGACCAGACCTAGTATACCCGAAGGTTTTTGCTGCGCTGAATCCGAATCCGACCT
>NC_046657.1:183567830-183630954 GCF_010883055.1 Belonocnema kinseyi
TTTCGTAACAACGTTAAAACACCCTATATAGCATATGTGAGGCTATAAGACCAATTTATAAGTGATCGTATTCGATCGAAAAAATCTATATATAGGTTTTTGAGGTTGCTCATTAAAAATATGAAGTCAGATTTTGAAAATTCAATATGGCTGCCATTTTAGATCCGCCATTTTGAAGTGTTAGGGCGGAGTAGGTAACAAGGATCGGGGGTTAAGGAAATTGGATTGTAGGGGTTTAAGCTCAATGATACGAACGTAACCGGGTTTGGGGGTAGAGGAAATCGGGTTATGGAAGTCTCAGGTGATGGGCTCGAAAGTTACCGGGCTTGGGGGATTCGAATTCAACGCAGCAAAAACCTTCGGGTATAGTAGGTCTGGTCTCTGGTTCTGAGAATTGTTGGCCTGTGTAATCCACTAAATTCAAGAAATATTTAGAAGAATGTTAGAGATTCAAATCTAATTTTAAACTTAAATTTTTTGGAAATGTACATTATCCAAGATTTCAAAAAAATAAACTTAGAAGCTTTAAGGGAATTCCGAACGATTTGAAGGAGATAAAATTATTTTTCTTAAAATTCCTGTGAAAACTTTAGAAGATTATATAAGTCAGTTTTTTACATCTTAAATGCTTTTCTAAAATTTTAAGAAAAATGTAGTGAGTTAAAAATATTTTTTGGAGTTTATTTTGTTTTAAACGTATTAGAAATGTTTAATAACTTGAACAAATTTCTCAAAATTTATCAAATATTCGTTCATATCTTCCAAACTTCTAAATGTCCTAAACATCTTTTAAAAAGACTCGAATTTTTCTAATATTTTTTTAAATCCAATAAAATAAAAAATTTAAAGTTCTCTAGGTTCTTTTTTGATACATCTCTTTTCATGGTATTTTAGTCTATAATCACAATTTTGAGGATTTTAAGAGAAAAATCAAAAAAGTTACTAACATGACTTCATTCAAAAGACTAATCATTTGACAGAAATGTTGTAAAATTTTCCTTTTAATGTGATGCGGAGAGGAATTTCATTAAAAAATGTGTGGGATTTTCTGAACAGAAAACTGCATGAATATCTGAACTTTCTTATTTTTATTTTTTAAGTGTATTTTAATCTGCTTTACGTTAAGTGAAAAATCATATGCTGAAAAACGATAAGAGAAATATCTATTTCCTTAACTTCAACTATAATTTGAAAGGCGATTCTTCATAGTATTTTACTAACTGATGGATATATTTTTTATAATTTTATTCTTGAAAATTATTTCCTAAGGTCAAACATAGTACACAAATATCGTAAAATTTAAGAAACACGAACTATTTACAGTAATTTTAAAAATAAAAATCAATGTGTATCATATTCAAATAAATTTTGGCAATATCTATTAAAGTATTATTATTTTTAATTAAAAAAATGAAAGTATACAGTGCAGTTTTATTTTGGAAATTTCACGACGGTTTTTCGTACCATATTTGACCCTCGGCCAGAATCAAGGAAAAATAATCTAAAAATATGTTCATTAATTATTAAAATGATACAAAGTCTTACCTTTACAATTTTTGTTCTCTTTTTATAATAATAGATATTTCTTCATAAAATAAATTTTGTTGGATTCATTTTACAATTATTTACAATTAATTTTAATTACAATTTTTTACAATTAAAATAAAATTGTAAAAGTTAAATTTTGCAATGTTGAGATAAGTATTTTAACGCATTAGAGATTTTTTAAAGATTTCATATGCAATAAAATAAGTATTATCAGTTTGTTTATAAATTTAGATGTTAATAATTATTATAAGATTTTTAAAAAATTAAAAAAAAAAAGATTTTCGAATATATGAGATGTGTCAGAAAAGATCCTAGGAGATATTTAAGACATAATTTACGAAATTTAAATTAGACCAAAATCCAAATTAAAAATCCCATTTAACGTCCAATAATCATATTGATACAAAATCCTGTTAAACAAAACAATAAGCCAATGACCAAATTAGGACCACAACGAATAAACGAAAACCAAAAAAAAACCCTATTGTAATCTGAAAAAAAATTCAATAAAATTTTTTCAAAAAAATATCAAAAAGTGGAAAGAAAAATGAGAAGGCAGCCAACCACATCCCCTTCCTTCTCTTTTTCTTTCTTTCGTCTTTTTTATTTTTATGACCATCAAATTACAATAAAATAAAAATAAAAAACATAAATAAATAAATTTGCATTACCAACGTTTCCGTAATCGTGCAGTACCCTTATCAGGGCAAGAAAATTTTAAGTGGTAGAAATTGACAGCACCCACGAACAAGTGATCTCTCTTTGATACCTGAGAATCGAATGAGGGTCAGCAGGCCAATCTGTTGTGAACACAATATATCTATCACAATTACATCAGAAATAGAGAAAGTAAAAGAAAAACAGAATTCATGAAACAGCTGTGTTACATGTAATTAATCATATTAGCATAACTTTTGGTCATCCCATCCAAATCGGTTTTTAAATTAATAGATAAATTTTTTTGTTTTTTAATATAAAGCATTTCCATGAATTCCCTCTTTCTCTCATTACTTTTACTATGCAAAATTTGAACATTATCCCAGTCAAACTCATGGTCAACATTAACAAATGCCTTTGTATGTCTGGCAAGAACACTTTTATAATAGCGTCCCAAACGAACATCACTTTTGTGCTCCTCTATCCTAGTATCAAGAAGTCTGCCAGTTTGTCCCACGTAATTCATCCCACAGATCCTGCAAGTGATCTTAAAGACAACTCCACCCTTTTCAAACGTATCCAAAGGATCCCTGCAAAAATTTATCACCGAATCCATTTTAAATGAAATGCGGAAAATAGTATGAATTTAAAATTTTTTCAACATGAGTTCAATAGTTTTAGAAATTGGACCAAAAAATGGAAGAACAAAAGTATTAAACGAACTATATTCCTTTAACTCTTTCTGATTATCTACAAGCAAATTATTAATGTCTTTCTTTTTGATTTGTTGAACTCTAATTGCAATATGTTTCTCAATTAACTCTTTTGGATGATGATTCAGCAAAAGTATATTCCTACAATATTCACATTTCTGGTGTGAAATGCATAATGGGACAAACCTAAAGCTCTGCCAACTAAGTTTTTAATTACTGCAATTTTGTTTTGAACGGGATGAGCAGAAAAGAAATTTGAAATTCTACCTGAGTATGTACTTTTTCTGTACCAATTAATAATAATATTACCATTCCAATCCTTAATTACTTCTATGTCCAAAAAACTGATTTTATAATCCTGTTCTATTTCATGAGGGAATTGAAGTTTTGGATGAAAACTTTTAAAAGTATCAGTGACAATCTGTAACTTTTCCAGAGGAATACATAATAAGGTATCGTCAACAAACCGAAAATAAAAAGGCAAAACAAAATCTAATTTCCCAAAAACAAAAACCTCCAAATCTTCCATCACTAGTTCTGCTAAAACAACCGGAGAAATGACTGAACCTATGAGAGTACCAGACTTTTGTCTATAGAAAGATCCATTAAATTTAAAATAAGCTGACACCATAATAAAAACTATCCCTTCAATAAAATCTTTTTGACATAAACGAGTACGGGCCTTTATATAAGTCCATCTTATTAAAGTCGCCCCCTTAACTAATTCAAGGGTTATACTCGGACACATTGCAACAACATCCAAAAAAATCATTACATGGTCATCCGGAACCCTTTTTTAAATGATACTTTTTTTAAATTTTAGCTATTTTTGACATTTTATTTAGAAGCTGTGATAGAGTCCTTGAGAATCAAATTGAAATTTTATTCTAAAAACTTCGTGGGAGTATTAATAGTTGAAATAACTATTCTTAAGAGATAACCATCTTTGTGAATCTTTCTCAACCCATAAAATCTTGCAAGAACTGTGTTTTCAGTGTTAATATCAATCCATCTTATATCCTTTCCCAGAAGTCCTTTCTTTCTCCAATTGTCAAGCATCTTAAAAGTGTCTCTTTTTAATTTTTTTAACGGATTTTCATGCAATAATTCAAAATTATCATTATCAGAAAGCAAATTCTCCATATCCCTGATATAATTCGAATTTTTCATGCAAGCAGTAATACTGCCTTTATCAGCATTCATGCAAACCACATCAGGATTGTTTCTAAGTAACTCTTTCGTCATCATGAATCCTTTAGAAATTCTACGATCAATATAACTGATATGCAAACTATTTTTCTCAACAAAGCTTTTTGACAAGTGTAAAACTTTGTTTCGGAAATCCTGCTGATCCAAAATAGGAATTTTGTGTATATTTGATTCAACATCTTTTACTATTTCTATCATTTGTTTTGCCTTAGTTTTTATCACACGGTCACTAAAACCTTGACCTAATCTGAGAATATCTGTGACTGAATCAGGAATTTTAATATCTGTCAAATTAAAAAACCAAGGATCTTTACCTCCTTCTTCAAAAATCCTATGTAAATTTAAATTTTGTTCTTGAACACTAGTTTGCTGATGAATTAAATTTGAAAGTTTGTTATCATGTTTTACATCGCTGCTTAAAAATCTTTGATTAAGGAGAATCTGATGCTTTAAAAGATTAATAATTTCATTTTGTTGCAAACTTGAAATTCTTGACTTTAAAAAATTAACATGATTTGAAACATCTTTGATAAATAAATTTAGTAGTGAAAATTTTAAATTGTTTAAAGTGTGTTCAAGTTTTCTATTCCAAAAATTACTGCGAAAAGAAAAATTTCGAAATTTGTTATCCAGGAAAAAAATTTTTTTAGGTAAAACATCGTTTCTTTTACATTTAATCAAAAACCTTTTTTGAACAATACTGCCTCTTAATTTCTTATTGATATCACACCATAATTGCACCTTTCTGAACACCTCATGACCAAATTTGCACCACAACGAATAAACGAAAACCAAAAAAAAAAGAAAAAAAAAACCCCTTCCTTCTCTTTTTCTTTCTTTCGTCTTTTTTATTTTTATGACCATCAAATTACAATAAAATACAAATCAAAAACATAAATAAATAAATTGGCATTACCAACGTTTCGGTACTCGTACAGTACCCTTATCAAGGCAAGAAAATTTCAAGTGGTAGAAATTGACAGCACCCACGAACAGTTGCTCTCTCCTTGATACCTGAGAATCGAATGAGGGTCAGTAGGCCAATCTGTTGTGAACACAATATAAATATCTATCAAAATTACATCAGAAATAGAGAAAGTAAAAGAAAAACCGAATTCTTGAAAAAGGTACGTTATATGTAATTAATCATATTAGCATAACTTTTCTTCAACCCAGTCAAATCGGTTTTTAAATTAATATATAACTTTTTTTGTTTTTTAATATAAAGCATTTCCATGAATTCCCTCTTTCTCTCATTACTTTCACTATGCAAAATTCGAATATTATCTCAGTCAAACTCATGGTCAACATCAACAAATGCCTTTGTATGTCTGGCAAGAACACTTTTATAACAGCGTCCCAAACGAACATCACTTTTGTGCTCCTCTATCCTAGTATTAAGAAGTCTGCCAGTTTGTTCCACGTAATTCATCCCACACATCCTGCAAGTGATCTTATAGACAACTCCACCCTTTCAAAATTATCCAAAGGATCCCTGCAAAAATTTATCACCGATTCTATTTGAAATGGAATGCGGAAAGCACATTTTTGAAAATAAAAAATTATTTGAGTTATTTCTAGGAACCTAAAATAATTTTGTTCATTTTCGTGAAAACTTACAAAAGTCTTGAAAAATCTTTACAAGTTTTAATTATATTTGAATCCTTTGAAAATTTCTGAATATCTCTTAAACTTACACAAATATGAAAGTAGATTTTTAAACGAACATATAATAAAAAAATTGTGCAAGAAAATTGCACAAGAAGGCCTAAAAGGAGTTATGTTCCTTAATTCAAGATGTGAAAAAATTGACTCATAATCTTTTAAATTTTTCCCAGGAATTTTAAGAAAAATAGTTTTACAGCCTTGAAATCTGTCGGGATTTCTTTAAAGTTTCTAAAGTTTATGTTTGAATTCTTAAAAAATCTAAGTTTCTAACAAAATTTAAGTTTAAAATTCGATTTGAATCTCTTCGATTCTTCTTAATAGTTCTTGCATTTACTACATTTTGATCTATTTATTATAATCTTACCAAATTGACACATTTTGCTTTAAAATCTTCTACACTCTTCTTTTAAATTTTAGGAAATCCTTTCACATGTTAAAAAACCCTTTTCAATATTCTCATAAAGTATGTTTTTTAAATGAAAAGTCATTAAAAATTTTCCTACCAATCTTGAAAAAGTTCTGTTTCTAATCTTGTCGGACCTTCTAAGGTTTCTGATCATTAAAAACTATTTAAATTTTTCCTGATTTTCTTTGAAATTCGGCAAAATGGAAAGGATAGCCTTAAAATCGTCAGATACTTTATTGAACATTTTAAACATAGTTTAAAATATATTGGAATTTTTTAAAAGCAATTATTTTAAATAAAAAATTATATTAATTATTCGTACAAACCTAAAAGAATTTTTTTCATTTTCTAGAAACCTTAAAAAATTCTTTTAAAAATCTTGACAAATTTTTATTATTTTCTAAGCATTTCTATATTCCCGAATATCATTTAAACTTACGCAAATTTGAAAGCAAATTTTTTTAACCAAAATAATTTTTTTTTAAAGTACAACCCATTTGCGCAAGAAGGTTGGATAAGAATTAATTTCCTTATTTTTTCCCAAAATTATAGAACATAGCAAAATCGCCTGAACTTTCATTCTCTTGACACCCTGCGAAATTCAGTTTACTTAAAAATTCCTCCAAATAGCCAGTTAGCCACCGAAAACGAATCGTGAAGTCGGCGGGAGGGGGGGGCTTGGGCTCGTTTCTTTTCGGCTCTAAAGGAGGCTGGCCTACGCAACATGAACCAGAGCCGACTCAGCGACACGCTACGTTTGATTGCGTCGCTCCCAGATGGGAGAGTGGTGGGGGCCAAAAAATCCCACGTTCTGGAGACACTCAACGAAGCATAATTACCTGTATCAGAGACTACAGTGACTAACATGGCGGTTCTTTCAGAGCGACGCTCTCCCATTGCTGCGTTCCAGCTGAAGTTTTAAAAAAAATTAATATTCCACAAATTTTGGGGAATTTTAGTAACACAAATGTATGCATTATTAAGCCTAGGATATGTTCCCCATTAAATCTTAGGTAAATTTGAGTACTTTCAAATATTTCAAAAAAGTTTATCGAGATTTCCGTAAATAATATATCTTTTGACAAACTTTTAGGAAAAGTTGGACAGATTATGGCGAGTCTGTTTAATATTCAAACACGGATGTATTATCATATGACCCCTTCTAGTACCCGATCAGGCCCCGACTAGGACAAGTCGGGTCACCTGACTAGCCCCCGACTATTCTACCGAGACGCAACTGGTCGAGGCTATTCAGATGAGTCGACTAGCCCCCGACTTTAAGTAGCGTCGAAAGGTCGGGAACCAGACTAGTTCCCCATTTGAATTTCTACAGGGGTTATTGAAATCTCTTGGAAATTCCCTGTACTCTTTTCAAATGCCTCAAATATTTATTTGAAATATTTGAAAATTTCTTGAAAGTTAAAACTTTTTAAGGCTTTCGAAAATGCCTTGGAATCTTCTAAAATACCCTAAAATATTGCAAATCCTCTGGAATCAATTCAATTCCTGAAATCAATCTAAAATTCCTTGGAATCTATCACAATACTCTGAATGCTTTCAAATCCTTTAAAAAAATTTTAAACCATTAAGACTTTTTAAATCTCTTGAAAATACCTTGAAAATTTGTGAAATACCCTAAGATATTAAAAATCTTCTGCAATCAATTGCTAAAATTAGTTAAAAATTCCTTGAAATCTTTTATAATGCGATAAAAAAATTTCCAATCCTTTGAAATTCCATCAAATTATTATTTTTTTATATCAGAATCTTGGGAAATGCCCTAAAACATTTCAAGCGCTATGAAAACTTTAAAAATGACTTTAAACTTTTTAAAGCCTTCGAAAATGCCTTGGAATACTTTGAAATACTCTAAAATATTCCTAATCTTAGAAAATTCTGTCACATTATTTAAATAAATACAAAATTCTTAAAACTCCTTAAGATATTCCTTAAATATTTTAAGCCCTTCAAAGGCTTGAATTTTCTGAAAATTATTAACCTATCTTTAAAATGCCTTGCTTTCTTTTTAAATACTTTAAAACACGCCCATTTCCTTAAAATTCCTTCGAATTAATAAAATAAAAAAATTTCTTGGTATCATCTGAAATTCTCTTAAATATTGTACTAAAATATATATTTAGTCACAATATTTTTTAATTACTTCATAATTTTGTTATTCTCATCTGAAATCCAACGAAATTACTGAGATCAATTGGAAATCCTATAGAATCTGTTAAAATATTCAATAATATTTCCAATCCTTTGAAATTTCTTTAATGTTTGAAACTAATAAAAAATGCCTTAAAATCTTTAGAAATTCCCTAAAATCTTCCAAGTTTCCTGAAATCTTTAAAATGAATTGAAACTTTTTAAAGCTTTCAAAAATGACTCAAAATCTAAACTAAAGTCAATTGAAAATTCCTTGAAATCTTAAAATACTCTAAAAGTTTTTAAAATCTAAACATTTTTTTTAATTCCTCTTTGAAACTCGTTTAAATTATGTAAATATTTTAACATTAATTAAATTTATTCACATATCTTTAAAATTCATTGGGCTCTTTTTGGATACCCTAGAATATGCCCAGTCCTCGAAAATTCCTTCATATTATTGAAATAAATAAAAATTCTTTGTAGTCTTTAAAAAATTCTTTCAAATATTTATCTACAAGATATGTCAACTTGAAATCTTTTAAAACCAATTGAAATCTTTTGAAATATAGGAACGTTATTTAAAAAAAACTATGGAATTTTTTTTAGATATTTATTTTTAATTTTTAATAATGAATAAAAAGAAGCGCGCACCTCATTAGCCAACTAGGTAGGATAACTTGGCTTTGGCAACACTTTAGAAAACTTAATAATCAACTGATTTACTCAAATTAATTTAAATTATTGCCACACGTATAGGCCAGACAAGATATTAATCTAAATGTTCCATATTACTTTACTACAACGTACCTTATATTTAGCTTTGAAGCCTGTGTTATAATCGTTTAGAAATTTTTGGACAACTACTCCATTCCCTGTTCAAGAACGCTAATTTTTTAAGACAACCAGACGCAGTTTTCAGGGAGGTGAAAAAAATACATGTGTCGGTAACCAGTATACTTAATAATAACAAAACTATTATACATGACAGCAACATGGCATTGTAATGATTTACTATCAAAGGTAAAAAGGTAAGAAGCCTGACCGGTGAAAATTCCGGGGTTAATCTCGCCATGAAAAAAATGGAGTTCGGTAAGTCTACCCAAGTTTTGTCATCTTTTATTTTCACCTTGCTGATCATCAGTTGTTTGAATACCGAGATTACCCTCAGCACTTTCACCTTAAACGCTGTTAACTTTTTGTTTTTTCTGTGTTCATATTCCTGGATCAGTAATATTTGAAAGGTTTGAAAACTTACTGCTGGCTTTCTCCTAAATTTCATATTTCTCAACCTTTTAAGAAGATTTTAATAATTTAGACGGAGTAGAAAATTTAAAAAGTTTCTCGTTTATCCCGGATCTCTATTGAATTTTTCACTGAAATTTATATCGTTTTCTCTTTTAAATTTCTTTATCTGAAAATATGCAGAATAAGCGCGCTATTCCTGCTCGCGGAGCGGAAGTAAAATAGCACTTTATAGTACGGGGATAAGCCACTTATAAAGTGACAGAAAGAAGAAAGAAGCGAGTGAGAAGGGAAAGGAAAGTGAAAGAAAATAGAGAAAAGAATTCATTTGGAAACTACGCTAAACTACAGTGGAGATTTTGGACTTATAACGTCGCCCCACGCCCGTGCGTCGGCCGCGCCCTACAATCAAGCGCACTAAACTTACACTCCTTACATATATAAATTAGATCTTGTTCTTATCCTCGCCTTCAGCTCGGACATAAAATTCTACATCCTCGTATAAAGTTTAACTTTCCTATAATTTGCTATTTTGTAAATTGTAGGAAATATACAAGGACAAAATGTATAGCTTAACGAACGATATTTACCGTTATCCTGGACACAAACATCGTTAAAAACGAACTTAAGATATTGGCAAAATCTTAGAGATACAGGCTTCACGCCTATCACAACGCAGTGCAACTTCATACAAAATTCGTTTAGAATTGACCTTGGGATAAACGTAAATAAACGTACGTAATGTCCGGATACTGAGACAAATGGCAAAATTTTCTGTAAAATATATGCGGCTGTATTATATATTCCATTTATAAAGTAATGGTTAATTGCCATATCAAGGAGTACACTCACTATAGATTTCCTGAAGCGTTTTTATTATAAAAAGAAAAACCCCTGTAGAAACATTTTTTGGCGCCGAAGCTAAATGAGTGAGGAACAATTCTTCAAAAAAACATCTTTTCAGGAGAAACCTTCGTATTCAGCTAATGCCTATTTATTATTTTCTTCGATCATTCTGTTAAAAAGTATTGATAAGAAGAGGATTTGTCGACCAAAATTTAAGCTACCAATATCTCATAAATTAGAAAACGTATTTGAAGTTTCCAGCACTGATTTTTAAGAAAAATGTCTGCATTTTTTCTGAAGAAGAATATCGTAAAAACTGTAGTTTACGGTTGAAATATAGAAATGTTTTCGAACATGAAAGCTCAAGCATATATATAACATGGCTACAAGAAACTTGTTTACTAAGTAAAATCGGACTAAGAAGCGTTTTCAGTAGATTTTTGAAAGATGAATTGATTGCTTACGTCAATTTTTTGATGCAATATCGGACATGAACCTAATTTTTTCCTCAAAAAACCTGACATATATGATAGGAATATTCCGGATTTAGATTCAGTTACCAAGAATGTGCTCGAAGTACAGTCATCATTAACATTTCTGGTCTTTTTTGAAAAAATGGTAGAATTTTTGTTCATGAAAATAGCGCCAGCTCTTTCAAGATTTCAGGTTATTCTTTGAATATATTCGGGACTATATTTTTAGATTAGTTGAAATATTCCCTGGCAGATAGGAAGTGTATTTAAATGACCTGTTAAAAACAATTAAATATAAGCATATAAGGATTAATCACGTAATCTTCAATTCAAGATAATTAGGTATTTACTTATTAATAATAATCCATGTGAATGCAATCTTACTCAGCTTTGGACTATTATTGCGATCACTCTTTTAAATCGCCGCTGTCGCGCTAAAAGGACCATGAACATCTCTTAAGATGTAGCATGCTTCTACTTTCTCGCTTTGCCTCGAATTTCCAAGCTCTGTCTCGGCAGCTAATATCTATTACTTATCCACTATTTACGTATAATATTTAAGTTTTACTGATATGTGCATCCTCTATAATTTATCATTTGTCCTGTTCCATTCGTCTTCATCCTTTCTTCTCTTTTTCTGCATCTTACCGTGCATGCACACATATCTTGTCTTGGCTATAAGCTTCAGTCTTCCTTTCTCTCCTTTCTGATACAAATATTGCGCTTTCTCACTTGGCCTAATCTACATATAGTTCCTGTTAAGCTTGGACTCACTTATTCTCTACTCCCCTGCTGCCTTCTCTCTCTCTCTCCTCATGCCATTTTTCTTAACCATCTCATAGATCTTCTTTCCTTGCTCATGCATCCTTCTCACTTCATGCATCTGCAGTCGATTCATGCTAAAATACCTCTCCCTTTCAACCTCCATCTTCCCATCCCCTCTACTGTTCTCATTTTCCTACCAACACTCACTAACCAGGTTACTTTCCCCTTTTCTAAACATTTCTTCTCCCATTTACACGATCAAATCCCTTTTATATTCCCTGAACTCGTTTACCTCGTCTCCCTCCTGCCAATATAATTAGGTTTCTCCTTGCTAAGCTTAATGTCCACTTTACATACGTCTTCTGTGTTCTATTTACCTTGTAAGTTTCTTTCGGCGCCCCCCACACTTCCACTCCATAAAATACAATACTCGTAATTATCGACTCGAATAACTTTATTCTCCTTCTAAAATCGTTTGCGAGCATCTTCTTTCCGAGCCTCCATGCCTTCCTCGTCACGAAAATTGACCCACTCACTTTTTTTTATGTGACTATCCACTCCTCTATTCCTCCGATCCTCCGAAACTGGATTTTTGGGTACAAATAACACTTTCACCTCCTGCACCGCCTTTCCCTCCTACAGCCTCTCACCCCCTTATCACTTCAAACTCCTTTCCTGAACACCATAACCTTCGACTTTTCAGTATTCGACTCTAACTTATTCTTATCCAGGTATCTTCTTAAACCTTTTCAGAATCTTCTTTAAAACCTTCTCGTTCTTTGCTCGCAGCACTTTGTCATCTGCATACCGCCACAAAAATCGCGTACACTTTCAAACCTTCCTTCGCCTAAACGCAAGCGCAGTAGCTTCGGGAGCCCACATACGCCTCACTATCTCGGTCTGCATGCAAGGAAAACATAGCTAGTTCATGGCACAAGCTTGCGCACTTGCACTTCCGTGCACGGTGATTGGTCAGTGCGACACCGGCAAGCCTGTGGAATCGCGTAGTAAACGTCGAGCATGCACGCGGTTCTATATGTACAGATAACCAATAAAGAGCAAGCATTAGTCAATCGCACTTATTGAGAAGGAAGTTCTTGTAAAGAACACATCTTGATGCCTCAGATTAGTTTTGCCAGGCTTCGCGCAGTTGGTACCAATCTTATCATTTACAGTAAAATTTGAAAGCTCATACGGGTTATGGTGCGCGGAGCTTTTTGTTTGTGAGATTCGACTAAACACTGAATTGAAATCTACGGATACCCGTCAACGAAATCATATGATTGAAAGCCTGCTGTATTTTTATATGGTAATCAAAGGTAAAGTTACATTTTGATTCCGCTCAACGTGGAATTGCAGAAATTTTTCTAGCGTAAAATTTTTTGTGTGTATTTCTATTAAACTAAATTCAGACAGCAAATCATTCAGATATTCAAACAGCGTTTCTATCATCGCTGATAGTTGCGATAAAATTGGACTTTTATCGGCAAATTTAATCAATAATCACCTGGTATGTCTGAACGCAATGAAATCCGTACCACATTGTAGGGGGTAATTAGTGCTTTCAGAAAATGTGTGACTGCTACCCTCCTCCTGCTCAAGAACCCCTGGCAGACAGGCCTGAAGGGCGTGATTGCAGGTAACTTTCAGGGTATGCTAAGGAACGCGATAAGACAAAAACTAAATGAAAGGTGAAAGCCCTCTGTACACGAAAAATTCTGCCTGCCAAGGCTCCAGGTAACAGAAATATGCCGCAGACGTATTTCTTTGCCGAATTTATTTGCTTTCGCTGTAATATTGTAGACGGGAGGCTACCGTAAGAAGAGGCTTCATCTTCGTTGGGGGCTAGGGCTGCTGCGTGGGTGCGGTGCAGCGGGAAAGGCATCCAAGTGCTTCGGTTTACGGTGTTTAGTTACGGTATTTAGTTACGCTTGTTAGTCTAGTCTTGTCTAGTTCGGTGTCCACTTGGCGTCAAAGTTAAAATGAAGTGTTATGTTTGTCAGAAAAGTGACGGAAAGTTAGTGCAATCCAGTGATGAATCCTTTCAGAAGTGTCTTCAGATACATGCTTTTCTGGAAAAAATAACTACAAATACGGCGATGTACATTTAAGTGAAGAATCTCTCAATGATTATGAATATCATCGTGTTTGCCACGGAAAAGTGGCAGTCATAAAACAAAAAGATAGAGATGACTTTGAAACCTTTTTCAAGATAATAGTGATGTAAGTAAAAAAATACTATTCCTAAAGGTTATAAATATTTATCCTTTAATAATGTATATGTATGATAATGAGACATAATCTCCTGATTACTTTTAGGCAAATGCAGCATCTTATCGAAGTAATGAGGTTGCTGGTACACCTGAAAATGTATACGTGCGTGCAGATGGAAAAGGTGAAACTAATTCACCTGAACAGGTAAGATTTTTTTTAATTGTTCTGCGAGAAGTACTTTCTCCATTAACTTTAGTATTATATTTTTATATATTTTATATATATAATTTATTATTTTTATTTATTATTTCTACATTATATGTTCTATATTAATTTCTTTTTACTTAAATTATTTATATCTTTTAGCTAGAAAATCAACTACTTTGTTTAATTTGAAACAGTTTTAGAAAATGATTTTGTTGAATATTTATCATTTTAATTTGACATTGCATTGTTTTTTTATGAAAATCGTCTTTTTGCTTAAAAATTAAATGTTCAAAATGTATATTTTTCATTGACAATTCCACAATTAGGTTAAAATTTACAATATTCTAGTGAAAATCTAACTATTTAATAAGAAATGTCATTTTCTGTTAAAAGATCGTATTTCTGGGTTAAAAAAGTTTTATCTTGACAATTTCTTTTTTTGTCAATACATGTATTTTGTTCTAAAATTGCACTTTTGGTAGAATATTAATATTCTTAAAGGAAAATTGAACCATTTTCTTCAAATTTGACCTCTTGTTGAAAAGTTAAAATTTTAAATAAATTTTAATCATTTTTTGTTGCTGTTAAAACTTAGTACTTTCAACTGAAGATGTAAAAACTCCATGTTTGGTTGATAATTACTATTTTCTAATCGAAAATTCAAGTATTTCAGTTAAATTAAACTTTTTTAACTTTAAATTTAAAATATTTTTTACCTTGTAAATTCAATAGTTTGTGTGAAAGTTACCTTCATTGCTTATAATTCATATTTTTTGTTGAATATTTACCTATTTCGCTAAAAAATAAACTATTTTTATCAAAATTACACTATTATTACATTATAGTTAAAATCTTTTTCAATTTGAATTAAATTAATAGAAATTAAAATCAATTGTAAGTACAAATTTTAATTCTATTTAAATATGTTTATTGTAACTATTTTAGTTCAAAAATAATGTATTTAGTTGGAATTTAAACTATTTCATTCTTCTGAAATAAATCTTCTTGGTTCAAATATTATCTTTTGGGCTGCATGTTGAACTGTTCTTTTGAAAATGAATGTTTCTTAAGATTCATAATTTTAGTTCAAAATGTATCTTCTGGGTTCAAAATGTTACTATTTTTTGGGAAATTCGTTTTTTTTAATTCGAAAATTATTTTTTTAACTAAGAATGACACCATTCCATTATTTCTTAAAAATTCAACTATTCAGTTAACAACAACTCTGTTTTGATTGAGGATGCAACTATTTTCTTGCAGATTTTTTTATTTTTAGTTAAACTTAACTGTTTTTTATTTCAAAATTAAAATATTTTTTGCTTGAAATATCCGCCATTGCATTTTAATTGAACATTGATTTATTTTGGCTTAAAAATCGATGAATTGGTAAAAAGCTAAAGTATATATAAAATAATTAATTTGTTGTTCGAAAATTTATAATTTTGGTTGAAAATTAAAATTTTTGTTTCTGAAAAGTTTCTAATGCCTTTCAATATTTTGTAACCTTTTAAAATCTGGTGCGAACGTAAATACGTATATGTGTATTTATACATTCAATTGTGAATAAAATTTAATCCGTTATACGAGGTGTGTTCTTATAAAATAATTTCTTTCGAACGTTCCTATCCTTGCATACAACTTGAGCATCTTTTAAATCCACACATCTTTCCCTGCAAACTCTTGTATTTCTATGTCCCTTTAGAACGATAAAATTGTGTTTTCAATGATAATTAATACAAAGATAATAATTATTAAAATATATATTTTGTCGAAAGTGATTTTTTGTGGAATATTATTATTATTATTATTATTATTATTATTATTATTATTATTATTATTTCTACTTATTTCTACATTATTTCTAACTGAATGTTAGAAATAAATATTTATAACAATTAGTTAGAAATAATATTTGTTATGCAATGGCGGTATGTTCAAAAATACGGTAAGGCTATTCATCCAAGTTTGAGATTTACTATTAAATTTATCTATTAACTATCATTTCAATAACTATCAAAAATTCTCATCGGATACAATTATAGCGTAGCGATAGAAAATTTTTATATTTATCTCCTGGCAATTTATAAGCAATATACATTTGTATTAAATTTCTGATGTGTGTTAAACTTTCAAATTTGGTGGTATCTTAAATTTAATATACGTATCTGAAAAAAACTTTTAATACATATGTATTAAATTTAATACAGGAATTTCTAAGAGTGGACTTCTGTATAGGATACAAGATAAATTAAATAACCCCAAAAATATGCATTAGTTATCATATTTAAATATATATTTCTTAGGTTATCTATACATGACATAGAACGAAGGAACCAGCCGTATGACCGAAAATGAGTTTAGGAGTAAAAGCGGATCAAAATAAACGCAAGACGAACAAGTAGCAAAGGGGCTCTCGTACTGACAAGTACATGCTATATGATGATTTTTTGATTTGATAAGGGGAAGAACTAAATTACTCAGCTTAATCAAATTAACTAACCTTTTCACTCAGACGGGCGACTGACAACTTAAATGTATTTAAATGTTTTTCATGTTACAAAGTATTATTTTAAAAATAATTAGTACTTTTTTTGTAGAAAAATATCGTGAAATAAGCTAGTGACAGAGTCATTTCGACTACGCCCCTTGAAAAAGATGATCTGCAGTTCCAGCGATATCTCAACGTAGATTTATCCGAAATCAAAAAAGTTGCAAAATTTAGTGAGCATATAAGTTTTTCCTGTTGCAACGATTATTTTTGGAAATTTTTTCTATTTTAATTTTTGTGATCATTTGAACTAAAATATGCGATTTTGTACGAAAAATTATAATAAATAATTTTTCAGAAACATATACATCATTGTAAGCTTCCATACGTATGTTACTACCATAATTGAAATCAAAATGATTTAGATTTGCATTGCAGATTGAAACTCGAACAATACTTTTCAGTTTATTTTCAAGCAAGGTGATGTCCTGAAAACAGTAAATTTTCATTTTACTTACGGCCATATATCAGGTGATGTGCCTTAAATATTTAATAACCACAAATCTCTGGTCATCTATTTTATTTACATTTTTATTCCACTAACCTTTGGATCAACTAAAAAGTCGTTAGTTCCATGATAAATCGCTACAGGCACTGTGACCTTTTCCAGAGGATATTCTGTAGGAGTTATTGATTTATATTTTAAAAAATTTTTGGATACTTCATAGTCGTACTGGCGAAACGTATCTGCGCAGAATGAACCTCGAATTAATTTTCTTAAAAAAATTATAACAGTGATATGTATTATTTTATTAAGGAAACTGAATACGTACTGGGATTTTCAAATCCAAATCCAAAATGAAGTAACTGCTTCGTAGAGCATCCAGTAGGAAACTAAGGAAGCAACCCAACCAAAATACTCTAAAAAGTTTCAACCATAAGATTTTATTTAGAATATAAAGTTATTTCCTAAAATCGTATTGAGTTTCACAATTTATCCAATATTAGGTATTAAAAAAAAGATGAGCAAAGAAATTATGTGTTTTGAAAATATAATTGAAGCGAAAAGTGCTGTATAATCAATCGTATAAGATCAATATATTAAATGCTTATTATATAATATATAAGTATTGTTTGTGTAATCATTACCGTGTTTTGTCCAGCCCCATCTTGTCCACTAACCGAAGATATGATCATAAAACATAGCGGCTTCGTGAATGATATATCTTCGCAGAATTTCTTCGTGACTACTCTTAACAAGGGTGATACAAGCAACACTTTAACGCGCTCGACCGACTCACAAAATTTCTATAACATTATTGGTAATTTTTGTACGTAAAACGATTTTGTTTAGTGACATCCTACTTAATAAGAATTTACATTTCTTTTATTGTAGTATTTTACTTCATACACGAACAATAATCAATTCCTTATCAATACTGGCACATTTGTTTTGCATACACATATTATTAAGAGAAATATTATTTTAAATAATGGAAAATTTATAGTCAAACTGACTGTCAGTTTGATTAGAGACTATATATAGAGATTAAATATAGCTTTAGGGTCCGGCTTTCGAATTTTTATGAGCACCCTCGTTCCCTCCCAAATTGCTCGTTTTCCGGAAGAAGAAAATCCGTTATTTGTTTACACGTTAACCCGTGCCCCCGGCCTTTTCAATTAAATATGGAGTTTTAAATGTGAAAAGCTCGGTTTCCGAAAAAAATAGAGAAAAGAAGTACTTGTTATAAACCTTTTTGTCAATACAGTATAATCATCTCTTGAGGAATTTTTAAAGAAAAATATGCAGTAGTATTAATTATTTTTAATAAATAAGTGCCGAATTTCCAAGTATTGCATTAATAATTTTAAGTTGTGTGAACACTTAAAATAATTGTTAATAAGAGATATTTTGGGTTTCACTCGTGTAAGAAACTACAAATTGTTTGCCGACGTTTCGTTAACATTGCAGTTCACCTCTTCAGGGCTGACCTGAAACTGAGTTAGCAGGCCATGTTGTTCTTAGGTATACTCTCTACGATGCCTGTGATTGACCAGAGCGCCCCATCGAGGGGACTGGTCTAACGTAATTGGCCTATCAGAGTCTTTTTTTAAAAATCCAAGATAACGGAAAGCCAAATCGGATTGGTATTATATCCATTGTCCCTATTGATGTTATTAGGGTGTTTTAAGATTTATAATGCTTCTCTATGTTTTCTTGGAAATTTGTTGTGCGTTTTTGCAATGACTGTTCTCTCATGAAATGAAATGTTATGTCCTGTTTCGGTATGATGTTCAGCTAGTGCTGATTGCGTGAAATGTTTTAGCCTGATTTTACTCTCATGTTCCTTAGTACGCTGGCTCACCGCTCTCCCGGTTTCTCCAACATAGACTTTGCCACAAGAACAAGGGATTTACATACTCCTGGATCACTGAGGGGTGCCTTTTTATCTTTAGGGTTGTTTAGTAGATTTTCTATTTTCAAAGGTGGTTTAAATATGGTTTGGATATTGTGTTTGTTGACAATTCTTTCTATTTGTTCTGTGACACCTTAAATGTAGGGTAGGGTGGTGGTCATTTTTCTCTCTCTTTCTTTCGTAGGTTGTGTTGACTTGCCGTTATCTTTATCTGTTATGGAGACAGCTCCGTATACAAGGGAGCTGATGACCGATTGTTTTTGAGACATTCAACCCCAAGACATATAGTGAGTTTCGACATAGTATCTCTTTGTACGAAAGTACCAATCTCGGATACAATTGATATTATTAAATCTTTCACAAACATCCCTTCCGAGAAAAAACCTCAGGGGCAGCAATGGGATCCCCAATCTCACCTGTAATAGCCAATGTCTTTATGGAACATCTAGAAACTAAAATCTTCAACCAAGCCAAAATTAAATCAGAATTCTGGTTCCGTTACGTTGATGACACATTTGTCATTTGGCGACATGGACGAGATGAACTCAATAAGTTTTTCGATTTTATCAATCAATTACATCCTAATGTCCAGTTCACCATGGAAATAGAAAAAAACGGAAAATTGCCTTTCTTAGATGTATTAGTTTACAAAAAATCTGATAACACATTAGGACATGAAGTTTACAGAAAGCCCACGCATACAAACAGATACCTACATGCCTCCTCTCACCATCATCCATCTCAAAAACAATCGGTCATCAACTCCCTTGTATACAGAGCTGTCTCCATAACAGATAAAGATAACTTACAAAAGAAATTACAAAACGTTAAACAAATCATAATACAGAACGATTACACAAACAAACAAATTGATAAAGCAATAAGAAAACACACTCAAAAAAGCAAGTCAACACAACCTACGAAAGAAAGAAAGAGAAAAACGACCACTGCCCTACCCTACATCCAAGGTGTCTCAGAACAAATAGAAAGAAATCTCAACAAACACAACATACAAACCATATTTAAACCACTTGCGAAGATAGGACAAATACTAAATAACCTTAAAGATCCAGGAGTATATAAAATACCTTGTTCTTGTGGCAAAGTCTACATTGGAGAAACCGGGAGAGCGGTGAGCACAACAAATTTCCAAGAAACCATAGAGAAGCAATCGAAATCTTAAAACACCCTAATAACATCAATAGGGAAAATGGATATAATACCTATCCGATTTGGTTACGTTATTTCAAGCATAAAATATAAATGATATAAATACTAAACTATTATATATATATACATGTATTATTAATGATAATAATATAATTATGTTATATTATAATAGGCTTATTTATATCTTGACCCGTATTTGAAAGAAATTAAAGAAATTGGCGATTTTAATGATATTTGAATATTTCGCACAATTTAAAAATAAAAATATATATGCAATATCAGAATATTAATCCAGTGATTAATATTTTGTTGTAAAATTTATGGTGTTCATTATATATTTTATATTATTGCACATTATGAAAATAAATTATATAATTAAGTATGTGATATTATAAAACATCGTTCAATAAGTCCCGAGACTAACCCAGAGATGGTGCTAGTAGTACCAAACTAGCCACGTTTTCCTAGAGTGCGAACTTTCACATGAAACGTGTAAAAATTTCACGTCGAAGGGACCACAAACAGCAGAGTTATCGAGGTTATAGTAAAGGCACTTTGTAATTTGTTTGAAAAATGGAACAAAGCGAGTTTCACGTGTTGATTAAACATTGTTTTTTAATGGGTAAAAATACCGTAGAAGCCCAGCAGTGTTTTGAAAAACGTTACCCGGACTCCTCCAAATGATGCGGAACATTCGGGTAGGCCATTGGAAGCCTTTACACCGGAAAATGTGAGTGAAGTTTTAAAAATCGTAATGAAAAATCGCAAAGTAAAGATCCGTGAGATTGTAGAAATGACACAGATATCATCTGGAAGCGTATTTACAATCCTTCATGAAAAATTGAGCATGAAAAAGGTGTTTTCCAAGTGGGTGCCGCGATTGCTTTCAATGGAACAAAAAAAGCAACGTATCGACGATTCAGAGAGCTGTTTATCGCTATTTAGTCGCAATAAAAAGGATTTCCTGCGTCGATCCGTGACCATGGATGAAACATGGATACATCATTTCACTCCGGAGTCGAAGCGGCAATTATCTGAGTGGCGTAAGGCTGGCGAAAGCCGCCCAAAGCGTCCAAAAACGCAGCAGTCTGCTGGCAAAGTCATGGCATCTGTTTTTTGGGATACACATGGCGCCATTTTCATTGACTACCTGGAAAAAGGTAAATCGATCAATAGTGATTATTATATTGACTTCTTGGTACGTTTGAAGGAGGAGACCGTAGCAAAACGACCGCACATGAAGAAGAAGAAAATCCTTTTTCACCAAGACAATACACCATGCCACAAGTCCATGAAAACAATGGCAAAAATCAACGAGTTGGGCTTTGATTTGCTTCCCCACCCCCCGTATTCGCCAGATTTAGCCCCTAGCGACTACTGGCTCTTTGCTGCTCTCAAAAAAATGCTCAAGGGAAAAAAATTTGGCTCGAATGAGGAGGTCATTGCCGAAACTGAAGCCTATTTTAAAGCAAAGGATAAATCTTTCTATAAACATGATATAGAAATGTTGGAAAGGCGTTGGAAAGATTGTATCACTCTAAAGGGAGATTATGTTCATGAATAAAAATGATTTAAAAAAAAATGTTGTTTTCGTTGTTAGTCTCCGGACTTATTGAACGATGTGTTAATTATATGTAGAATTGAATGGAATTTATTGTCTTCATTGTATACTTTTACAAGTCTTTAAATATATTCTTTTGCTCTCTTAAATTTTTAAATAAAACGAAGTTTCATATTTTCACTCTTAGAATTTTTACCTGAACATATAATAATTTAATTACTAAATCATTGCATATTTCTGTGTCTACATTTCAGTTTCTCTTGTCCTTAGGCTATATTTCTCCTCTATATCATTATTTCATTCGATTTTATAATTATATTAATATTAATATTAATTAGCTGTAAATGATTGTGCTGGGGTTTTTAAGTATTTGATTTATCTATTAAACCAACAAAGGTTATATTATACTTTTTCATGACTACTTGGGACTTCGATTTTTAAGATTTAAAATTGCTAGCAATTTTAAAAAGTATCAATAAAATATTTTGTGCTTCTTAGTACTTATAATTTGTAATTGTTTTATCCCGTGTAGAAATTTCCCTGATTATAATTCTGTTTTCAAATTTTCATCTCCTAACTCAAAATTTTAATTATTTTTTAAAATTCCTTGTTCCAGATCAGAATTATAATTTTTTTCAAAAAATCTCTAATCCAATTCAGAGATACATACAATTAATTTGAAGAATTTCGTGTTCCATTTCAAGATTGAGGGTGAAATTAGAAAATTCAAACTTTTAAATCTGAAAATGTTTTATTTGATGTGAAAATCTTTTGAGTTTTAAACTTTTAAAACTAAAACTTGACAAATTTTTAATTCAGAAATATTTCATGTAAACGCTTAATAATTCATACGTATAAAATAAAAACTTTTAGCACATTTTAATTTTACAATTTTTTATCAAATAATGTTAAAATACGAAATTACAAATTTTAAATTTTTATGACTTCAACATTTTAGACATTTCTGGTTAAAAAATATAAATTACGCTATTATCCAAAACTTTAATGGGAAACTGTATTATAATTATTGGGACTTATGTAGCTTTGGTTGCTAAATTTTAATTAATTCATGCTGGGAAATATTTTAAACTTCTTGGGTCCATAAAAAAGGTTTAGTTTTATACCAAAAAGTGAAGTGTTTATGTGTAGAGATTTTAAAGTACAGCGTTCGCAGAAGAGGGAACCTTCTCGCACACATCGATTCTCGAGAATCTTGTATTTCTTAATTAAACTATATTTTTCATACACCAATAGTGTACATTTGAAAAACTTGCCAAGCCTCTTCACAGTTGTTCATCATCAAATGAGTAATGGGAAAGACTTCGTTAAACTAAAATATATCATTTGAGTTGTCACCGTATAAGAGTGATTCTTTAATTGTGATGCCTATATTTTATTCTAAATTTGTATTTAATTATAATTATATGATTATTATGTACGCTATTCGTTTATCTTATTATTTTTATGTTACTGTCACTGTAGTAGGAATTGATAAAAATAAAATTAGCCCTACTAGATAGCGTAATAAAAATGACGGAATGATGTGGTAATATTGACTGATCAGCCTAGTACAGTTTACTACGCTTTGGTCTTACCACTCGGCTTGGTATTTCCAACTAGTCAGTTAGTTTGACTATATTTTACTACGCCAAGTAGTTACATTAATTAGATTTTTTGTAGCTCTTACTATATTTTTTTCTCCGTGTAGACTTAGAATCTCTATAACTGGTCAAGAAGTTAATGGGTGTGTTGATTCGTAAGATTTGTTCTAGGCAATTGACTTACTTACACGGTGAATGTATGGATACTTCCTCCCACTCGTTATTCTCAATGGAATAAATTTAAAAGTAACTTCATTTCCGGCGGCTATATCCTCCGCCGCGACAAAGTAAATTGTCGATTTTTTTATAACTATAAGTAATCCAGGACGCACATTGCCATCCTCAGATTCTTGGACTAGACGCCCTTTGTAAGGCCGCTCGATTGTCGCATCAACGCACCAGTCCCTATTTTTGTAGAAGAAGTAGATGCGGCGTGGAAAAATGTGCCCTCTGATGTAGTACGTCTTCTTCTCGTCCATTATGTCCATTGAAAATATTAGTTCTCCTTTGAACTCAATTCCAATTTGATTCTTCTTTATATCTCTTAGCGTGATCAATTTAGCGACATTATTTACACTAAATATTACATTAAATGACAAACACTTGCGAGCGGATACTAATCAGGAATTTAGTGACGAAGACAATTTTGAACAAGAAGAATTCGCAGAGGTATATTTCAAGACATTTAAATTCCATAATACCTTTTTGTAAGTTAGTGACGCTACTGGAAAAATTGTCAGACTGCTGTCAGACCTGTCACAGATCTGGCAGTTTATATCTATAGGGGTATCCACAATCCACAGCTGCAGAGTGACCCAGGATCGCTCGGCCTTTTTTAAGATTTAACCAATATTTTCGATGGGAAACTAAAGGCTTGGAGAATCCTTTTTTCTGGTATATTTCGAGAGACCTTAAAATACAAAGTATTTTATTTTTAGTATTTAAGCTAAGCTATTGCCGATAATTGTTCACAGATAAATGTTTTCGACATTAATAATGATAAATAGTTAGGCGAATACTAATAATAATACAACTACATTGAATGTTTCAAAGTCAAAGCTGCGTAAAATGTAGAATTAAAATTTGTTATTACATTTAAAAAATTAAAATTGATTCCATGAATTTTAATCGGACAGAAGAGCATTGCTGAAGCATGGATATAAATACTTTATGCAAATTCCTCTAAAACAGGAATTGGCGAAGATTCTTGAGAGTGAATTGTATTTTTCATTGAGAAAAACATACGAGCATGAATCGGATGTAATAAACGGCGAAGTGTACCGAGAACTATA
Source organism: Belonocnema kinseyi (assembly GCF_010883055.1). Classification (NCBI taxonomy): domain Eukaryota; kingdom Metazoa; phylum Arthropoda; class Insecta; order Hymenoptera; family Cynipidae; genus Belonocnema; species Belonocnema kinseyi. The sequence continues at coordinate 183,592,459 of NC_046657.1, forward strand.
TGAAAATGAACAAATATCCGAGCATGAAATTACAATCATGGTTTTTCTGGATGGAGTTCAGCCCCACAAATCTGGATCGAAAAATATGTGGCCACTTCTAGTTAGCATACTTGAACTGCCTTATCAAATACGAAAGGAGAATGTCATCATGTGTGGTTTATGGTACGGGGAACAAAAACCAGACATAAACGTTTTTCTAGAATGATTTGTGGAAGAGTTAGGGGAATTCAGTTCGCAAGGATTTCAAATCAAAACTCCTGAAGGAGAGGTGATTGTGAAAGTAAACGCAATGGTATGCACTGCTGAATCCGTTGCATGATCTTTTCTGCAAAATATGAAACAGTAAAACGGCAAACATGGCTGTTCGAACTGTTTACATGAAGGAGAAAGAATTCCTGTTGACAAAGGACATTCTCGAGTTTACCCATACCTCATTTCTGCAATTCGTACTTTGGGACAACATTTAACAGATTCCAGACACGTCATGCAGGATCGACTTATGAAGCCTATTAGAGGTGTAAAAGGTCTATCGATTTAATTGCAGCTATTACCATTTCTTCACATAATTCACTCCTTCGTTTTAGACTATATGCACTACGTATTACTTGGGGTGGTAAAAAGAATGGTTGACACTTGACACCGATCTGCATGCACCACTGGTTTTTGTTAGTTTTCAGTAGGCAGAGGGTTCCTGAAATTTAATATGCACCTGCTGCTCCACATTCCGCTATCGGTAGCGATGTTTGGTACACTGTGGGGACCATCGCCTTTCCCATTTGAGCACATTATTAAGGAGTTTTGGGTAAGTTGTTTCATGGAACACAAGCCAAACATCTGAAAATTTGCAAAACGAACCTGCGTTAAAAAAGATTATTAAAGTATCGCAATTGATTTTTTGGAAACAAAACTATTCCGTACCGGCGAGGAACCTTTTCAATAAAATTTTAGGTTTCGCTAAGAGCAAACAATTGTGTTGTAAATTGTCCACATCTACAATTATTTGGATGCCCGGTCGAAATTATGTTAGACGAAACACAAATATTTATTATTGGACAGCTTTTGGATGAACATGTACATGCGACGGCACAAATGTACCAACGTTTCATATAAAAAAATGTGTTGCATCAAGCGGAGGAATACGCTCGGATGTACAGGACGCATAACAGCGCAATTGAGACCACGAACGGTACTTGTTTGTAAGTAAAGGGTATTTTTGCTGTTCACTGTACAGCATTTGAGGCTACAAAGCATGTAATTATAGGTAATAAATGTAGACCCGTAGCCAAGGCTCCCCTCTGCCACTATTCATCACAGGATTTATATGTTGCGTCCACATATTTTTGTCACATTGTGACAAAACCTGATTATTAGGTAGCCATATTACCTGCAGATATCGACACAAAATGCGTGCTTGTAGAATAGAACTCGACACAAGCATGCATTACGCCTATTTAATATAGTTGAACAGGATTAATAGAAATGGGTCAAAGCCTTTTATAAAAAAGTATGTACAGTCATGCGAGGGTCATGTACAGAAATACCAAGAGGTCAATCTGATACATTTCTTGCCGCTGAAACTTCTCCATGAAATAGGGTAAAAATAGAAGCTTCATCGTTCCCATCCGTTTTTGTAAACAATTACGCCGTGAGCGTTGGAGGTGACAACAGACACCTCTGCATGATTTCTTAGAGATACCATCTGCCACCCCACAGGTTTTTAATCGCTTGTTCCTGATGGCCATGGAAGCTTCTTACAATGCGGCAGGTGTTTAATAAAATCGTCTTCTGAGCTGGTGCCAATACCAGTAGGTTGACCGCAAATTTCGTTTAAGTTGACAAGCAATGTCGCTGATGTAGACTCTTCCACTTTCTTTTCCTGCATCACGATGTCGGGTCGATTGAACAGGATTTAATGATCCATTTGGATTGTAACATCCTAATATAAGATTTAATCTTCGCTTTCTAAAACAGGCATTGGAATGCATCTATAGAAAGGCATCCATTCTTTTAAGAGTCTTAGGTTTAGGGCAAGATGTTGATGTATAATGCTTGCTCCATAATTATGCAGGTCTTATGTTCTCTCTAGGCCATAACTCGACAGCGTCCAAAGATTAGATAATCAGGTTAGTCAAAACATAGAGAGAGAAAGGAAAACAAATAAGGATATAAACAAAATAAATACAAAGTTACAGGTGAAAAATAAAGATAGGAATTTAAATAGAGAATTTAAAGGGCCATTGGAATGCATTAAAGAGAAAAATGATTCTAAATTAAAGCCGCAATTAGTTAAAAAGAAGGAAAAAAATGATTCAATAATAGAAAAATTATTCGCAATTAGGAAAAGTAATTGGTATAATTTTAGGAATAATGCGGTTATTAATAATAATATATAACGCGTAAAAATAGAAAGAAAGAAAAATTTAGAATTTTGCGAGAAAATTTCTGAAGGGATAATAGAGTTGAATGAAGCACAACAAGTGCAAATGGAAAATTTATTTAAAATAAAAATTACGAATCAAGGAACAGAGTTAAAACCGACACATCTAACTAGTCATAAAATAGATGTGCAAGGTCATGAACCAATTAAGCAAAGATACTATTATGTATCGCCAAAAATTAGAGAGTTTATGTATAAGGAAGTAGACAGGCTTTTAGAGGAAAAAATCATAGAACCTTCTGGTAGTGACTGGTCAAACCCTATAGTAATGATTAAGAAATCTAACGGAAAATACAGATTTTGTTCAGATTTCAAAAAATTTTGAAGAGCATTAAAAATATTTAGAACTAGTTTTAGATCAAATTAAAAATGCAGGTTTAACAACAGGTTTGGATAAATGCGAATTTGGATGTTCAGAAATAAAATATTTGGATTTTAAAGTTAACGAAAAAGGATGACAAGTTGATGAAGAAAAAATAGAACCAGTTTTAAATTTTTCAAGGCCTAAAACAATAAAACAAGTTCTAAGATTAATAGGAATGGCATCATGGTACAGAAAATTTATCCCAAAATTTGCAGAAATAATAGAGCCAATGCAAAAGCTATTAAAAAAGTAAGTAAAGTGGGAATGGTCTGATAAACAGGAATAGGCAATTACGACTATCAAACACTTACTAACAACAGCACCCATCTTAGCCTGTCCTGATTTTGGAAGTCCATTTCAACTTGAAACTGATGCTAGGGATATAGGATTAGGAGCTGTTTTATCACAAACAATAAACGGCGAAAATTATGTAATAGCGTTTGCGAGTAGAGGTCTAAATGGAGCTGAACGTAAATACTCAGCTTCAGAAAAAGAATGTTTACCAGTAGTTTGGCGATTAGAAAATTTGGGCCATACTTGGAAGGCTATTCTTTTTATGTTATCACAGATCATATTACATTACAATGATTGCACAATTTAAAAAATCCAACAGGTAGATTGGCAAGATAGGCTTTAGAATTATTATAGGACGATTACGAAATTGTGTACAGAAAGGGAAGTTTAAACCATGTCCCCGATGCATTATCAATATCAAAGGAAAATGAAATAAAAGTTTCTAGTACTTTATCAAGTATTGTAGACAACAAAGAAAAAGATTTTAAGGAAATTGAAGATAACTGGTATAAAAATAAAATGATTCAGATTAAAAATGAACCAAAGGAAAATCCTAATTGGCGTATACGCGATAATCAATTGTACTTTTATAGACCCGACCCTTTAAAATCAAGCTTAAATTTAGATAGCAACCCGTGGAAATTAACAATACCGAAAGAATTGCGAGAACAATTTTTGATTGAAAATCACGATAATAAACAAGCAGGACTTGCTCAAAAATTGAATAAAAATTTTGAAGGACCATTTTTTATTAAAGCAAAGATTTCAACAACAATCAACGAATTAAAAATTAAAAATGGAAAATCACTAGGTAATTGGAATGTTAAAGATATCAAAAAATTTATTAGTAGAGAGTAGATTTTGATTTAAATTTTTCTTTGAAGTGGCATGCATCTTAATGATTTAATTGTTACACCACTGACAAAAGCAGAAAAAATAAAACAAACACCGACATTTACAAAAACAACAAAAAACAGAGAAGGCATTTATTTTCAGAATAATGGATCCACGTTTAGTCCTCAAGTGCAAGGATTGCCTTCTGGGGTTGGTGGGGGAAGAATTATTGACCCACTCATGTAAAAATTGGGTTGATCTTCTTCAACCACCATCAACGAAAACCATAGAGGAAAGAATACAGAGAATGAGGGGATAGATAGAAGGGAAAAGAGCAGAAATAGATAGGGAGATTTTGAAGGAAGTAAAGAAAATCCGCGACAGAAAATTGTAGGAACAAAAGACTAACATGTACGACCACCAGGAAAAGAAGGGAAGAGGAGTTGGAGGAAGAAAGATTAAGAAGAAGGGTAGAGCTACAAGAGAAAGCGAAGAAGAGGAAAGAAGCAAGAATACCCCAAAGAAAAAAAAAACATAGAAAAAATGAAAAAACACAAAATGAAAACCACAAACACCACAGACAGATTATTTTTGACCCTTTACAAACACAACGGAACGGATAATTTTGCTCTTTTCATACACGACAGATATAGACATTTTTTGAAATTTAATTTAGTAATTCAATTTAAATTTTATTAAAAGAAACGAATTTAAAAAAGAAAACTTATGAGTTGTAAATGCAAATAAATACGGCTATAAGAGGACAAGTTTGATTTTTACTTAAAAATAAACTCGGTTTTAGAGATAAGTTAATTTTCAGGAAAAAAGAGTCACGGAAAAGCAGAATCATAAAAAGATAATCATAGGAATGGATAACACAGAAAATTTTTTAAAAATAAATGAAGATAAGCAATTTGGAAAAAATATATTTCAAATAAAAACTGTAGATTTTACATGTTTTCGAAATAAAATAAGAAAAAGATAGGTATGTAGAAAAGAATAAAAGTTTCGTTTTTTGTTTTTATTTTTTTGTAAAGAGTAGGATGTGTTAAATTATGTTTCAGCTTATAAGAAGATGATGGAAGAAGTAAATATGTGGCAGTGCAGGCATTGCGAAAGGATGGTTCCAGTGGAACTTTACATTATTAACGATACGTACTGTGAGCAGATGTCGAACAGGACAAAAAACTACCACACGGTTCCTGATTCGACAAGGACAAAATATATAAAAGGAGGATGTACAGAGGGAAATCAAAAGTTAAAAAAATTTACTCTTGAAAAGGAAGTATGGACCAAACTCAGAGAAAAACAAACAGCACAAAGAAGGGAAGATAAAAAAAAATGATGAAGAAGATGACGAGTATATTCAGCTGGACCTGACAGAGGAAGAATCTTGTCTGACACTCAACGACGAAATCGAGAAAACTAAAGAATTACTGAAAAAATAAACGTCGTCCCAAACAGAGGGGGGGGGGAGGTTGTAACAAAAATGCAAGCACCCCGCTATCGTACAGCCCCGCGGGCCTATGATTAGGAGTGGGGAACGACACCCCCAATCCTTATAAGCGTGAACTTGCCCCGAAGGCTGTCTTCAGTCTGGTGCTCCTTGCACGTTAAGGTAGATGGTACCTCGTTCACCACTTCGCATCCTCTTGACTTCACCCAGTTCTCGACGCTCCACATCCTCCCCTATCCTTTAATTTGCGAGAAATTTGTAGCTCCTCTCGTTTTTGCAAAAAAGTTGGAATTTTAATCATTGACGGATCTCAAAATAGAAGGATGAATAAAATGAGAAATATTAAGTTATAAATGCACACAAATTGTCATATAATCAAGAAAATTACACCCTTAGAGCACACTAAGAATGACAGAACAATCTTCTGTGATAAGTCGCTGACGCATTTTTTTTAAGGGAGGGCTGCCAAAGCTTTCGAGATGTGACCAATCGCTCTTATTATGACCAGATACGAACAAGAGTTTTTTTTAAGGCAGACAGTTTTTAAAGCAATGCTTACTGCCACAGAAGAAGCCGGATCACAAAATTTATGTGTGGCAAAAATGCCATACTAGAAAATTAAAATATGGCAAAATATACCGTATCTGTATACATTGTGAAAAATGTAACAATTTATAAATGATATATAAAAATGTTAATATACTCGTACTTGCAAAAAGGTCACTCAAAAATATTGACTTGAAACTTGACCTCGGAGTTCGTCTATGAAAAGGGAAAAATGTTGTTCACAAAAGTGGTATATCTCGCCGAAACACATATTTTTTACAATTATACTTTTCTCCTGAAATTCATATTTTTCGAGAAAAATTTAAAAAAATAATTTTCTGGTATTTTTGGGTTGGAAAAAGAAAACTAATTTAAAAAATACAAAATTATTAATAACTTAATGTATATTAGTCTTCGTCAAAAATAATTTCAGTCAGTTTATCTAAGTTCTAAAGTCGAAAAGGAGACTCCAGGCCCAGTATCAAACCAATATTCTTGGGTTATCTTTTCGGAAGTATAACGTTTTTCTATTCATGGCAAGAAATAAATAAATATTTGAAAATACTCCTGGATAATTTGACGTAAAATGATTCGTATCCAGAGATTTCCTGCAAGTTTCATATACTGCAAAAAAAAGTATCTGATTCAAATAATTTTTCTTTGAAATAAAGAAATGTTAAAGCAGAATATGGCCGAAGAAATGTTTCTTTAGTGCAATGAAATATTTGGTTTATTTGTGACGAGCGCAATGATGACTTTAAATATTAATACTCCTGCTTAGAGTAAATAAATATATTACATTTTTAAACATTATATTACAAATAAAATTTCTAAGGGTACGGGGTATCGAACCTACATATCCATACCAAAATCTACTGCCGAATAGTCGGGAGTGCTAACCACTGCGCTGAACCGACAAGTTGAAACTCGGTGAAAAATTCATCCTCATAAGCTGCAGTTCAGAAAAGTTAAGGAACCCAACTTTAACCTCTCTTTTTCTTATTATTTACTATTATGCGAAGTTGTGTCAATGTAACATACAAGAACTTTTAACAGGAATATCAATAAAATAATTTTTAAATAAATCATTTGAATCGATTACAATTTTTCTTCGCGTGTTATTACGTTTTTTCCCGTTGTAGACTACTTTGCATCTTTTTAAAATGACAGAAAATATAATTTTTTTATGAACATTTAACATTTTTAGCGACGAAATTTAGAAACTTGATCGTAAATATTAAAAATTTCTTAATACTTAAATTGTTTTGACTTTCGTGTTATGTATTTGCACTTTAACCGTCAGCTATCTTCACTTCGTTCAGAGCTAAGGGGAGAAAAGTGGACCAATTACTCGCAACTAAGCGTTATCTCTATGGTAAATTCGTAATGGATAATAATTACCGTCATCTTATTATTTCATCAAATTTTAATTAAAAAGTAAAAACTATTTTCGAAATACATTTATAAAGAAAAAATTAGTTTTTACGAAGATATTAGTAAAATACAACGAAAGTTGAGCGAATCGCATTTATTCGGTCCTTTGTCTTTCCCGCCACACTCAACATACGTGAACTAAACAGGTGATTAAAGTGACAATACCTAATTATGTATTTACACTTCAGCCGTCAGCTAACTTCACTTCGTTGGGAGCTGAGAGGGAAAAGTGGACTGAATACGCGGAACTAAACGTTATGTCTGTGAGATCTTCGTAATGAATAATAATTATTGTCATCTTGTTATTTCATCAAATTTTAATTAAAAATTAAAAACTATATTCGAAATACACTTGAATAGAAAAATTAGTTTTTCGAAGATATTATTTTGTTGATTAAACATTTAACTATTTATGTAAAAATTACTCACGTAAAACACAGCAAAAATTAATCGAATCGCATTCATTTGGTTCTTTGGCTTTCCCTCCGCACTCAACGAAGTGAATTCATGTGGCCATTAAAGTGAAAATACCTAATTACGTATTTTCACGTCAACCGTCAGCTAACTTCACTTCGTTGAGAGCTGAAAGAGAAAAGTTAGTATTCAGCCTTTGATATACTAAATATAACACAGTAACACAAAAAAAAGTGTGCGCATCTGGTAACAAGACACACGTATTCCTATGGATTTTGGGGCGCTGAATTCAAATTCGGTATCAAAAATCACCCATCGCGTCATGGTTGAGCCATAAATTCAAAATATAACGAAAAATCATGCACTGAGGCAAATAAATTTCAAAATAATGCCAGTGATGCAAATTTTCACTTCAAAAACGTGTCGACAACTGTGAAGGATCAACCCTTGCCTGATATCAACTTATTTAAGATAACTTTACCCAACAGAATTTGATCTCACCGAACCTGAATTAACAGAAATTTATTGAACTACACGTAAAGCTCTGGAAGCATATTTTCCCAGTAGCAAATGTGTGCTACATCGAATGGGTCAACTCGAGCCTATTCTAGAAATAAATCTAACCTAGCCTAACCTATACTAACCTCACGAAACACAATTAAACTGATTGTGTTATCCCGTTGTGTTTGCAGTACCGTTTGAATCAGCTTGGGTTTAACCTGCAAAGAGGTCAAACCTATCCTAACCTAACAAAACCTGAGCTAACCTAACCTAGCCGAATGAAATTCAACCACACGTTTAGCTATGTAAGCGTATAGTTCTCCGTCTTAAATGTGTGCTATATTTAATAGGTTAACTCGATCTTAACCTACAAATGAATCTAATTTAACAAAACATAACGAAATTTTGTTTAACATAACAGAACTTAACTTAAGTGTTCCCGTTGTAACACAATAAAATTCATTTCATTGTACTGCAGGTGGTTAAAAATTTAGACGCACATTACTCATTTGAAGAAACTTAGAACTACAAGTAGAATTGACCCCATTTTAATTAACCTCACAATGTTTGTATCAATTAAAATGTAGAACTGTAACTTAAGCATACAAATGAATACGAGTTTTATTCAAAAATTTTTTCTCCCTGCTTTTCTTAGACTTAAGGGATATATTTATATTATTTTTCGTGTTTACATTTTATCTTGCTTTTTATTGTAATTAAATTGATTTATAGACCTACTTCAGTCCATTTTCTGCCTGCTATAACGTGTCCTTTTTTCTTTGAAGGAACGATGCAAAGTGTTACGCTTACGTTTAAGACCTACATTCGTTTCCCTTTTCAACATCCAGCAAAAATCAGCCATCATGATCTCGTTCCATCTACCCTGATACAGTTGTTCCATCACTTTTATGTCTTGATGAAAACGTTCCCCTTGTTCTTCGCTAAAATCACCAACATTTTCTGGAAACTTATCCAGATGGGAATCTAGAAAGTGAAGTTTTAAATTCATCAAGCAGCCTGAATTCTTTGTCCCTGTCGCGATAGAATGAAACTTTTGTCTTTGGTTCTAGAAGATTTCTTCTTTTTAGAAATGAAGCGGCGAATTCAGCGCCGCCTTTCGATAATCCAATATCTCTAATAAAATCATTCAGTTCTAGTTGCGGCACTAATATAGGAACCTTCAATTTGATTTTATGCACGCCATATTCGTCATCTGTTTCGTCATTTTCATCGGAATCATCAGAACTATTTTCTTTTCGATCACTGGTTTCACTACCGTCTCTATGACGTTAACAGTCAACTTTCATTCTATCATCTTCTAAAGCGCTTAAATCAGTCTGGCGTGCATTTTTATTGATTTCAATTGCTCTTGTGACTGTGCACACATTAATGTACGAAATGTAATTTTTATTTTTGGCGTTGAACCCTTTGACGGAATTCATGAAAAAGTAGCAGTCCTTCGCAATAACGGGTTTTTTCTACGTGGAGGTGCCCTGGTTACAGACACAGGCGAATAATGCTAGCAACAAGCGGATACAACACTCCGGACATTTACAGCTATTAATGTCAAAATATGAAAGTACGCAAGAACAGCGTTGCCAGCGTAATCAGTTAGGTTAGGTCAGGTTTTGTTAGGTTAGGATAGGTTAAACCTCTATGTAGGTTAAGCCGAAGCTGAATGAAACGGTACCGCAAACACAACGGGACAACACAATCAGTTTAATTGTGTTTCATGAGGTTAGGTTAGGTTAGGTTAGATTTATTTCTAGGTTAGGCTCGAATTGACCCATTCGTTGTAGCACACATTTGCATAAGGTCATTTTTCGAGGTTATGGCTCATCCATGACGTGATGGGTGATTTTTGATACTGAATTTGAAATTAGCGCCCCAAAATCCATAGGAATACGCGTGTTTCGTTACCAGATCCGCACACTTCTTTTTTGTGTGGCTGTGTAATATGCACTGAATATTTCAGTAGAATACGCACTTGCAAATATTCGTTAATTTAACATTTTAAGCATTTTTCCTGTCTAAAAAAGTGGCGTAAGGATATATTTCGTGGAAATTATATAAGTGTGGCCCAAAAGAATTTTTAATTTCGAAATTGTATTGGCTTAATATTATTTTTATACTCACACTCCAGCAATGCCGCGCTTGGTCGTTGAAAACACTTTCATGAAATCGGGGAAATGCCTTTATTTAGCACCCTTCATAAATGAATTATAATCTTTGTCCTTTTCATCCTGGATTTCCTTTCGAAACCTCGAAACACTAAAGCATATTAAGTGGGCGGATATACGCACTCTTCCAAAGTCTGAAGTCTTGATTCTCTATCCCCAATCTCATTCATGAGCAAATAAACTTTCATAGACTTTCAATTTGATCGATTAAGTTTATTTCTGCCTTGCGTTGAATATCTTGTTTTCATCTAGATTTTCTTTGAAAGCAAATAATTTCTTCTCCGATGTCTCATAGTCAGATTTTATTGTTTTAAAATCTTGACAGTTCATGTGAAGCAACTTTAAATAGGTGAAATGAACGAATGGAAATTTTTTCAATTTTCTTAAAAATTAAAGTATATGCAAATAAAATAATTTCAGGTTGAAAGTTTATGTCATATTTAATTATAAAATGCATATTCTTTATTAAATTGTAGAACACTTCCGAAAATGTCTTTATTGCAAAGAAAAGTCTTAAAAAAAATGAATACAAATTGTATTAAAAGGATTTAGTTCCATCATCATCGATTTTTCTTCAAAATATAATGGTTTATTGAGGAAAAAATTTCTTTTCATAGGCATTTTAACTCAAAACTGTTTGCGGCATCATCATACTTTAACTTGAATTTCAGACAATAAAACAACTTTTTGGGATGACATATTTTATTGTGCATCTTCGGCATTCCCATATGCAGGAAGTAAGTTTTTATTTTGGTAAAAAATTGAAAATTCGATATTATATTAGCAATAAAAACCGATTTCGAAACTCTTGGAAATTCTAACTTCAAAATTATTTTTCCGTTATAATAATACCACACTATTCAGTCGAAATATAGAAGCCTCTATATATATATATATACACTTAAACACTTTTTAAACTTTCCTTTCACTTAATATAAAAGTGCAACATGCGAACAACACAACTGAACGGCGTGCTAGCGACAGTGTTGAATGGGTAGTCGCCGTCAGCGTTTAAATTCAGCTTATCACTCTGATGTTGCTATGGGAGCCAACATGGCCGCGGAGCTGGTATGGGTAATTACGACGTAAATGGAACGTCCTTTAGCTAGACCATGACTGGGTTGGATTACGCTTGTTATGTCCTACCCACGAAGGAATAATAAGGAGACCTAATTTCCAGTAGGAAGCCATCTGAAACTGGCAATAGAAACATTACCGTAAGGGATACGCACATTACAGGAAGATCTTAGATTTAAGTTCGCAGTTGCGCAGTTGTCCTCTTCCTATACATGGAAAAGTGTGCGAGTGAGAAAGTTTGTCAAATTGACGTAAGTTTGAGGTTGTGTTCTTTTGTCGATCATCATACGAAAGATACACAAAATAAATATATAAACAGTATTTTCGGTACGTGTTTGAAAAATGTGTGAAAGAATTAAAATTTCTTGCCACATTTGCAACTGTGTCTCCTTTGTATAGAAAAATAAGATAAAAAAATAAAGGTTAAATTTCTAAATCATTTTTATTAAAATTAAATGACAGGTAAAACAATAACATATATTAGACGTTTATTGTACTTACAGTAAAGGCTTTAGAAAACCAAGTGTATTTGCCTTCTTCGGCGTGTAACTTCGTCCACAACCCGGAACTTGACACCTCACGGCTTAGAACACATTTCTGACACCTGCATCAAAACAAACAAACAGAACTTCTCTAACTTACGTCAATTTGACAAACTTTCTCACTCGCACACTTTTCCATGTATAGGAAGAGGACAACTGCGCACCTGCGCACTCAAATCTCAGATCTTCCTGTAATGTGCGTATCACTTACGGTAATGTTTCTATTGCCAAGTGGGGGAACGGAGTTAGGTCTCCTTATTATTCCTTCGAGGTCCTACCTTTCGTTGCGTAGAGTAGAGTCACCTGGAGCCAACGATGATTGGACGAGATATTCCTGTAGTCCGTTGCTGCCTTTTATTGACTTAGAAGCCAAAAACCGCAGAAGATGGGACAGGGAATTTAAATGGTTTAAATTAATAAATCACACTTATGACTTGCCTTCTTTGGCTGGCTGTTGACTAAGTCATTCTCATTTCTCGCCTTATGGGTTCTATATTGATTTCTTCTTCATATCTTGACTTTATTGGCTGAGTATTAGCAATAAATGACAAGTTCATATTGGATGACCTTGAAAAATGACCTGTGTTTTTAAGGCCATGACTTTCTTTGCATTTCTCCGTTAAAGCCCAATAACTTTCATAGGGAACATTTTTTTCGCAGAGCTGCAGTTTTCGAGATATTTGGTAATGTTTCATAAAAGGGTTGGAAGTTTTAGCCTCTATAACTCGAAAACTGTCTATTTTCGGACTTTGTACCCCATAACACTTTTGATCGAGACATTGAGAAATACAATTTTACGAAGTTTAATCAAAATCGACCGAAAGCCATTTCATGTACATTTGCTGTGGGATCCTTTCATTTTTTTCGGAAATTTAAATATTTTGTTGAAACTTTGATTTCTTGGGACTGATAATTATGTATCACCTGAAAATTTATCTATTCATTTTTTCGTGTTAACTTTATCATTTTAGTTTAAAATTAATTTCTTTCGTTAAAAATTCGATTTTTACCGGAAAATTTAACTAGTCCATTTTTTATCGATTACTTATTGTTTTAGTTTAACAGTTCTTAGGTTCAACACTGAACTATTTTGTCGAAAATTTGTTCTTTTTTTCTTAAAAAATCAATTGTTTACTAAAAATATGACTCAGGCATGCAGCACTGAATTTGAAAAATTTTAGACTCAGAAGTCTTGTCTCCTATAACTATTTACATGAAGTCAATTATATTTTTCTCTGCGCAATAAGCCTAATGGTTCTAAGGTAACTCGGCATTTCAAAACCTGAATACATTTGAGGAGCAGCTAGGTCGTCATTCGTGAAGTCGGGAGAACTCGGGTTCCTGCTCGTGCGTTTTCGGCTTTGCACGAGGCTGGGCTTCGCAGCATTTAACAGAGCCGATTCACCGACATCCTACGTTTGAATGTGTCGCTCCCAAATGGGATAGTGGTGGGGACTGAAAAATCCCACGTTGTGGAGACACTGTGTTGTGTGCCGCAATGGCATGGTTGCGTATTCAGAAGTCGTGCCCGAGGTCACAACCCTCAGTTACAAATGTATTTCAAAATTATTTTACAGATCGCAACTCGAATACTAATGTAGTGGTTAAGACTGTTGACTTGCCTGCTTAGGTTTATGCGTTCGAACCCCCCCCCCCCATTGCGTGCGAAATTTTAATTGTATTATAAGTATGATAACTTACAAATAAAGATTAATTATAAGTTTATTCAAAAATATTTATAAGAAATAACCGTGCTCTTATTTATTGATTATTTTTATCAATACTTTTTCACAATTTATAGTGCTATCATAACTGTATTCTACGTCGATAACCTTATTCAGATCTCTTTATATTATTCGTTAAAGTGACATGATTATTCATAATTGCAGCTACCAGGAACTGTACAGAATAGCGAATGGATCGGTAAAATCTACTGATCCGCAGGTCAGCACTACTTGATAATCGCAACTAGTAACCAGCATTGACAGTCATACTTATTTGACTATAAATAAGTTTTCAAATCTATATGCTTATAGGAAATTCAATTGCGCATCTTTCTTTTCTCTTGTAAAAAGTTGTCACTTTTGTAGTTTCCAAAATAAATGAAAAAAGCATGGTTTTTGAGAAAGGACGATTTTCAGTGTTTTTTCAATTTAACTCGTTCTAAATCCGAGAGTTTTCAATATTTTTATTTCATACTTGAAAGAATAATTTATTAGACTATTATGAAACTGTTAGTGATATCAAAACTAATATTCATTTGTATACAAAAAAGTTAATAATTTTTTTCTTAATAGTTTCATAAATATCGTTTGAATATTTTCAATCACAAAGTCTATCGAAGTAATTTTAAGCTAGAACAAACTTCCAGCGGATGAAATGTTCATAAGGGTCCCGATAAGTTTTTTTATAAAATTTTACGTCAATTGGACCAGCTGTTGAAAAACTACGATGTTTCAATGGTTTTGCTCGACACGCCGCGCGTACAAAAATGTAGGACTCAGCGGCGTTTCTGAGAAAGGCGAGCTGCAGTAACTCTTTCCTGATATATTATTGATATATTCCATCATAAGTTCTTTATTTAAAATAATTAAAAAATGGTAACTTCATACATTTAAGTACCTATTCCTATAAGGATTTAGATTCCAAAACTAAAAATTTTAGTTTTTCAAAAAAATCGGTCAGGGGCCAACAAAAAGCTCAAAAATAATTTTATACCCCCTTATACGATGCGGCGGTTGTGATGTCTACTCAACTGTTATTTTCTCCATATACGTACTAGGAAGAGAGGTAGATTTATCTTGGTTTTCTGTAAAATGTAAGGTTCTTTTTTCTGTGTGTATACTGCTGGATCAGCTGACTATTAATTGATAAAGCATACGAAGTGTGTTCAAAAAGTAAGGTGACTTTTCAATTTTGTGGGCTACGTACATTCAAGTTTTAAGTTTTCTGTTTGCTTGTGTTGGTACACTCGTCACGATCATATGTTTACAGTTTTGACTATATAGCTCGTGTTGTTTTTCTAGCAGAGGCGTAAAAGGTTAGAAGGGTTTGGTGTGCTCGACGATTTTCTTCTTTCGAAAAAAATGGAGCAAAGAGTTTGCATTAAATTTTGTGTGAAAAAGGGAATCCAGTGCTCTAAAACTCGTAAAATGTTGACAGCTGCATACGGTGAGTCTA
Organism: Belonocnema kinseyi; assembly: GCF_010883055.1. Taxonomy (NCBI): domain Eukaryota; kingdom Metazoa; phylum Arthropoda; class Insecta; order Hymenoptera; family Cynipidae; genus Belonocnema; species Belonocnema kinseyi. The sequence continues at coordinate 183,607,718 of NC_046657.1, forward strand.
CTCTGAGTAAGAAAAATGTGTATAAGTGGTACAAGCTCTTCCAAGAAGGCCGAGAGGATGTCGAAGACGAACCTCGCCCTGGACATCCCAGCACGTCAACAACAGATGAAAACGTTCAAGCAGTGGAAGAAATGGTGACACAAGGTCAATAAGGACAATAAGGATTATTACATTCAAGTTATGTGCCGTTTGCGAGAAGCGATATGCAAAAAACGTCCGGAACTTTGGAAAAACAATATGTGGCTTTTGCATCACAATAATGCACCTGCTCATTCATCGTTGCTTGTGAGAGATTTTCTGACCAAAAACAGCACCACAGTCATGCCCAAGCCTCCGTATTCACCGGATTTGGCCCCCAGTGACTTTTTTCTTTTCCCAAAACTGAAGAGACCCATAAAAAGACATCGATTTTCAACGAATGAGGAGATAAAAACTGCATCGCTGAAAGAACTCAAGGCTATACCACAAAATGATTATCAGAAGTGCTTCGATGATTGGAAAAAACGTTGGCACAAGTGTATTATATCTGAGGGGGATTACTTTGAATGGGACAATATAAATCTTGAAGAATAAATGAATATTTTTTGAGAAAACCATAAAATCACCGTATTTTTTGAACACACCTCGTACAGCATTTGCCATAACGGATTGTAATGTTTCTGACATTTATTGACATATTTTTATTAATTACTAGCAATATAACCCCTAATATGTATAGTAAAATTTTGAATGGATTTGACAAAATAACTAGTTAAAAGCTAAAGTTTGGAATGTTCAAATTACTGAAATATAACTTTTACAATTGAGACTTCCATTTTAATATTCTTCCACATCTTTCAATATTTTGTGAATAAACAAAAAGTTTAAGACTTATCATTGAATTTTCAAAACAGTAGAATAATAATTTCATTGATGCAAAATCCTGTTATACAAAACAAGCATCCAACGACCAAATTTGGACCACAACGAATAAACGAAAACCAAAAAAAAACCCTATTGTAATCTGAAAAAAACCCAAAAAACAAAAAAACACAAGAAAAAAATAAAATAAAATTTTCGGAGAAAATATAAAAAAGAGGAAAGAAGAATGATAAGGCAGCCAACCACATCACCTTCTTTCTCTTTTTCTTTCTTTCGTCTTTCTTATTTTTGTGACCATCAAATTACAATAAAATAAAAAACATAAATAAATAAATTTGCATTACCATCGTTTCGGTACTCGTACAGTACCCTTATTAAGGCAAGAAAATTTTAAGTGGTAGAAATTGACAGCACCCACGAACAGGTGCTCTCTCTTTGATACCTGAGAATAGAATGAGGGTCAGTAGGCCAATCTGTTGTAAACACAATATAAATATCTGTCACAATTACATCAGAAATAGAGAAAGTAAAAGAAAAACAGAATTCATGAAACAGCTACGTTATATGTAATTAATCATATCAGCATAACTTTTGGTCAACCCATCCAAATCGGTTTTTAAATTAATAGATAAATTTTTTTGTTTCTTAATATAAAGCATTTTCATGAATTCCCTCTTTCTCTAATTACTTTCACAATGAAAAATTTGAACATTATCCCAGTCAAACTATTGTTCAAGTACAACATTTAAATTTACGTAGGATTTTTGAAGGACGGAGGTAAAGATCCTTGGTTTGTTAATTTGGCAAATATTCAAATTCCTGATTCAGTCACAGTTATTCTCAGATTAGGTCAAGGATTTAGTAACCGTGTGATAAAAACTAAGGCAAAACAAATGATAGAAATAGTAAAAGATGTTGAATCAAAGATACACAAAATTCCTATTTTGGATCAACAGGATTTCCAAAACAAGGTTTTACACTTGTCAAAGAGCTTTGTTGAGAAAAATAGTGTGCATATCAGTTATATTGATCGTAGAATTTCTAAAAGTTTCATGATGACGAAAGCGTTTCTTAGAAGCAACCCTGGTGTGGTTTGCATGAATGCTGATAAAGGCAGTATTACTGTTAGCCTGAAAAAATCGAATTATATCAGGGATATGAAGAATTTGCGTTCTGATAATGATAATTTTGAATCATTGCATGAAAATACGTTAAAAAAATTAAAAAGAGACACTTTTAAGATGCTTGACAATTGGAGAAAGAAAGGACTTCTGGGAAAGGATATAAGATGGACTGATATTAACACTGAAGCACAGTTCTTGCATGTTATGGGTTGAGAAAGATTCAGAAAAATGGCTATCCCTTAAGAATAGTTATTTCAACTTTTAATACTCCCACCAAATTTTTAGAACAAAATTTTAATTTGATTCTCGAGGACTCTATCACAACTTCTATATACAATATCAAAAATAGCTGGGAATTTCAAAATAGTATCATTCAAAAAAGGGTTCCGGATGACCATGTAATGATTTATTTGGATGTTATTGCAATGTTTCCGAGTATACCCCTTGAATTAGTTAAAAACGCAATTTTAAATAGATGGACTAATATAAAAACCCGTATTCGTTTATTTAAAAAAGACTTTATTGGAGGGATAGTTTTTATTATGGAGTCAACTTATTTTAAATTGAATGGATCTTTCTATAGACAGAAGTCTGGTACTCCCATAGGTTCAGTCATTTCTCCGATTTTAACAGAACTAGTGATGGAAGATTTGGAGGTTTTTGGTTTTGGGAAATTAGATTTTGTTTTGTCTTTTTATTTTCGGTTTGACGACGATACCTTATTATGTGTTCCTCTGGAAAAGTTACAGATTGTCATTGATACTTTTAACAGTTTTCATCCAAAACTTCAATTCACTCATGAAATAGAACAGGATTATAAAATGAGTTTTTTGGACATAGAAGTAATTAAGGGGTGGACTGGTAATATTATTACGAATTAGTACAGAAAAAGTACATATTCGGGTAAAATTTCTTATTTACTTTCTGCGCATCTCTTTCAAAACAAAATTGCAGTAATTAAAAACTGAGTTGACAGAGCTTTAGGTTTGTCCCATTATTCATTTCACACAAGAAATGTGAATATTGTAGGAATATACTTTTTCTGAATCATTATCCAAAGGAGTTAATTGAGAAAAATATTGCAATTAGAGTTCAACAAATCAAAAAAAAAAAATTACATTAATAATTTGCTTGTAGATAATCAGAAAGAGTTAAAGGAATATAGTTCGTTTAATACTTTTGTTCTTCCATTTTTTGGTCAAATTTCTAAAACTATTGAGCTCATGTTTAAAAAATTTTTAATTCATACTATTTTCCGCATTCCATTCAAAATGGATTCGGTGATAAATTTTTGCAAGGATCCTTTGGATAATTTTGAAAAGGGTGGAGTTGTCTATAAGATCACTTGCAGGATCTATCGGATGAATTACGTGGAACAAACTGGCCGACTTCTTAATACTAGGATAGAGGAGCACAAAAGTTATGTTTGTTTGGGACGCTGTTATAAAAGTGTTCTTGCCAGATATACAAAGGCATTTGTTGATGTTGACCATGAGTTTGACTGGGATAATGTTCAAATTTTGCGTCGTGAAAGTAATGAGAGAAAGAGGGAATTCATGGAAATGCTTTATATTAAAAAACAAAAAAAGTTATCTATTACTTTAAAAACCGATTTGGATGGGTTGAACAAAAGTTATGCTAATATGATTAATTACATATAACATAGCTGTTTCATGAATTCGGTTTTTCTTTTACTTTCTCTATTTCTGATGTAATTGTGACAGATATTTATATTGTGCTTACAACAGATTGGCCAACTGACCCTCATTCGATTCTCAGGTATCAAAGAGAGAACAGATGTTCGTGGGTGCTGTCAATTTCTACCACTTAAAATTTTCTTGCCTTAATAAGGGTACAGTACGAGTACCGAAACGATGGTAATGCAAATTTATTTATTTATGTTTTTTATTTTTATTTTATTGTAATTTGATGGTCATAAAAATAAGAAAGACGAAAGAAAGAAAAAGAGAAGGAAGGGGATGTGGTTGGCTGCTTTCTCATTTTTCTTTTTCTCTTTTTTATATTTTTTTCCGAAAATTTAATTTTATTTTTTGTTGTTTTGTTTCGCTTTTTGTGTTTTTTTTTTCAGATTACAATAGGGTTTTTTTGGTTATCGTTTATTCGTTGTGGTCCAAATTTGGTCGTTGGATTCTTGTTTTGTTTAACAGGATTTTGCATCAATTTAATAATTGAATCAATTGTTATCATTTTTCAATCATTTTAGCTGCTTTATTGAAAATAATTCCAAACAAAATGGACGTGGCTGTCGATCCAAATCGATGTGGTTGTGTATGTACAGGGGATTCAAACAAAATCGACCAAAAGCCATTTCATGTAAATTTGCTGCGGGGCCATTTAACTGTTTGTAGATTAGTTAAACTATTAAATTAAAGTTTCAATAGAAATTAGTCGGCTTAAAGTTTGACTATTCCTGAAACGAGTTTTGTATATAATTATAAAATTATATATGTATGTATGTGTGTATATATATTTAAAAATTTTCTATAAGGACAACCGCAGGATTTCGCCGGGAGCGGGTGCTAATCTGGAAAATTGCACCCGCTTCCAGCGAAATCGCGGTAAAATTTCAGCCACAACCACGTCTCACGACCGTGAGATAGGTGGTTACAGTCTGTAAAGGAATCAATACGACAATCCAGCAAAAGCCTCGTGCATCCTAAGAACACGGAGCAACCCAAGAACAACCGCCTTCTGCATTTTTCCCGCAAGTGTTCTAGCATATTGTTGACACGCAGGGATGTTTTTTAGGCCATTAGCAAGTGAAAGCTTGGCACCTAATAGAGCGCCGATGATAAGGACGATCAATTTAACAGAATATTCAGGGTACAATCGTTGCAACTCCCTTATAAGGTTTCGATACCTCTCTTTCTTTTCATTCTCCTTGGTTATGATGTTTTTGTCAGCTAGTGTCGAAAATTCGATAACGAACATTTAATATTTAATATTGCGCGTGATTCTTCATTCCATGCATGAGTCGATTTTGAGGTTATGTTTTTCAGGTGTATATTAATTTTAATTAATAGTTGACTAACTTTTAATAGAAGTAGTTAAACTTTCAACTGAAACAATCAATTTTCTGCAACAAAAAACAATTTAAATAAAATGCATAAATTAGAAAAAAATGGTTAAATTTCTTTTAAACAAAATATTTAAATTTATAAACAAAAAGTTAAATTTGTATCCAAAAGGCTTAATTGTATACGAAAAAAGAAATTAATTTATAAGCAAAACCAAAAAATATTCTACAAAATAGTTAAATTTTCAGAAAACAAATTTTTTTAACTAAATTGATTAATCATCAACAAAAAAACTATATTTTTAACAAAGTAGTTCCACTTTCAACCAGAAACATAGAAAAAAATAGTTAAAATTCTTTGAAATTGCTTTAAATTATTGAAAATAATTGAAAATTCCTTGAAATATTTTAGAACATCCTAAAATATTTAAAATCCTGTAAAATCTCTTGAAATTTTTTAAAGCTCTTGAAATTTCCTTGAAAATTGGAAAATTCCCTGAATAAATATTAAATCTTTCAAACTATCATATTAAATTACTGTACTCTATGAAAATTCCTTGGAATCTTCAAAATTCTCTCAAATTTTTCAAATCCTTCAAAACCCTTTAAAATATCACTTTAAAATATTCACAAATTTTTTAAATCCTTAAAAATCTTTTGAAAATTTTTAAAGCTCTTGAAAATTCCTTGAAAATTTTTAAATTCCCTGAAATATTTCAAATCCTTCAAAATATCATATTAAATTACTGTAACCAAAGAAAATTCCTTGGAAACTTTAAAATTCTCTCAAATTTTTCAAATCCTGCAAAACCTTTTGAAATGCCTGGTAGTTTTTTTAGGATTTCTAAATTACTTCGGAATTTAAAAAAATAAGCCTTCTAAACATTATTTAATTCTTTGAAATTCCTTGAAATTATAAACATAAATTGAAAATTACTTGACATCTCTTAAGACATTCACAAATATTTAAAATCCTTAAGTCTTTTGAAATTGCTTGAAATTTTTTAAAGCTCTTGAAAATTACTTGAAAATTTGAAAATTCTCTTAAATATCTAAATTTCTTCAAAATATCATTTAAATTACTGTAATCAATGAAAATTCCTTGGAATCTTTAAAATTCTCTCAAATTTTTGAAATCCTTCATATTCTTTTGAAATTTAAAAAAGAGAGAAATTTTAAAACGTTAAATATTAAAATATTTGTAAGTCAGAGTTTTAAAAATGCAATAAAAATTCAAAGCTTTCGAAATTTAATTTTCAAAAATTTTCAACTATTCAATAAGAATAATTTCCAACTCGATGGGATTCAAGTCTTCAAATTTGGAACTGCAAACTTGGAGGTTTATTTATGAAAAATTAATAATCATAAAATAATTGGATGCGTTCAAAATTTAAATGTATGTTTTTCCATTGGACAATTTCTAGATGAAATTATTTCAGACTGAAATTTAGAAAAGAGAAAAATTTTAAAACATTAAAAATTTAACTGTTTGTAGATTAGTTAAACTATTAAATTAAAGTTTTAAAAATTCTAAATATTTGGGGAAGTTTTAAAATATGCCAAGGAATTTTCAATTGGTTACAGTAATTTAATATAAGATTTAAAAGCATTTGATATATTTTGGGATATTTTAATAGATTTCAAGGAATTATAAATGATTTTAATAATTCAGTATGAGATTTTAAGGGATTTGAAATATTTCATGTTTTTTTTTTAATTTCAAGATATTTTCAAGAGCTTAAAAAATTTTCAAGAGATTTCAAAAGATTTGTAAGGATTTTTAATATATGAGGAAGTTTTAAAAGGCGCCAAGGACTTTTCATTTGATTATAGTAATTTAATATGAGATTTTAAAGGATTTGATATATTTTAGGATATTTGAATAGATTTCAAAGAATTTTTAAATGATTTTAATAATTTAGTATGAGATTTTAAAGGATTTGAAATATTTCATGTTTTTTTTTTTAATTCAAGATATTTTCAAGAGCTTTACAAAATTCAAGGGATTTTAAATAAATGAGGAAGTTTCAAAAGACGCTAAGCAATTTTCAAATGATAACAGCAATTTAATATGAGATTTTAAAAGATTTGATATATTTTAGGACATTTTAATAGATTTCAAGGAATTTTCAATTGATTTCAATTATTTAGAATGAGATTTTAAAGGATTTGAAATATTTTAGGGTATTTTTAAATATGCAATGAATTTTCAAGAGCATTTAAAAATTTCAAGAGATCTTAAAGGATTTAAACTTTTTTAGGCTATTTAAAAATATTCCAAGGAATTTTTTATTAATTTCAAGAATTTAAGCAAAAACTAATTGTTTTAGTTGAAAGTTTAACTATTTATATTAAAAGTTAGTCAACTATTAATTAAAATTAATGTTATATTTTATAATTATAATATTAACATTAATAAAATATATAATAGTATTAATATTCATACAATATATACCTGAAAAACATAACCTGAAAATCGACTCATGCATGAAATGAAGAATCACGCGAAATATTAAATTCGCCAATATCTTCCATTCCTTTCAAATGGAGATCGAGATATAAATAGAAGACCCCCGAAGACTTCCGAAACTTTCAGATCGACAATCACCGTACAGCAGAAAACGAAGTCGAATCGTGCTTTTTCGGCTGCCACCGCCCCTCCGGTCGTCCGCTTCTCCCATCCGTGGTTTGGAGACTAGCTAGGCGCAGATAGCCGCGGCGATCCATTCACTGAATCACTATATTTCTGAACCACCTTAAAATAAATAAAAAACAACAATCCTTTTTTCAGATATTTTTCTCTAGCTCGCATTTTTGCATATTACTTACCTTAAATAAAAATAAAATTACGAGTCATATTAGAAAATAGTTACAAGACATTTTGTAGGATTTGTAAAAGCTATAGTTTCCTTTTGAGACTTTTTTCATATTTGGCGTCGTTCGGTTTGAAATTTGAATGCTGCAGTGTCAAATTTCAGACAGACCTAACACTTTCTCAATCATAAATGATGAAAACGTAATAAATTATCATAAATTTGTATCTCTTTTTTGAGTGAATAACTGTTCTGTCATTTTGTTTTAAACCTTTTGTCAGTTTCCACAAAGTGATCATTAGTTTCGACGCCTTTGTGGTAGTCCATGCACATATTATAACTATCAACGAGAAATTCAATGGTGACCTTTGTTTTGAGCTTGACCTATAAGCCTTGTTAAAGTTATTCATTTTGCTTTCTACGAACAAAATTTGAAAAGCTTCTCTTCCCAGAGGTATGAAGACCTTGTGCAAGTTTAAATGACCGCAGAATAACCTTCAAGGTTACAATGTACCTATGAGTTCTATGAGCTGGGTACATATTTGAACGTGAAATTTCTGGCTCTATCAATTGCTGATGTCAAAAAAGGGGGTTTCCATTTTAAGGACAAATTTTACCTTGAAAAACCTTGAAGGTCATTGTCAAGATCAAAATAAAGTTCTACATTGTATACCTCGTTGAAAGTCACTTCAATAATGACATTGACCTCCCTGAAAAATATCTTAGCTGAGGAAATATTCAGCTGTCCCGGGATTTTTGTGACATCCAAAAATGGTTCTACGTGTCTTTAATATCACTACTCCAGATAGAGTAAAGAAGAGCCTTGCTAGTCGTTATGCTTTAGAGGAACTCATATCTGACGCCTGCGTAAACTTGGATATCGAATTCAACTCATGTTCCAAGGTTCAGGCATTTTATTTATTACGTTAATAAATTTGCAAGATCGTAATGAGAATAACAGTAGAATATTGCTAATTTTATATATTTCTTAGCTGTCAGAAGAGAAGTAATATTTTTCTCCGAACACTTTCTTTTATAGCTCGTTCTTGAGGAGGATGGCACCCGTATCCAAAATATATGCTTTTGTAAAGTTTAGCAGAAGCTCATCCTGATACGCCCCTACTAATTATGGTATTTTACGAAGGTGCACACTGGAGACCAGCTGATCAAAATTTTCCGTCCACTCCGTTTACTGGCGAAGGAGAAGAAAATAAAATATTAGTATCTAATGCTGGCACCATTGAAGAAACGTCTAATATTCAACCGACTAGCCAGCATGCTTCCTCATCCACAATTTCAGCTCTGCCTTGGGATTCCATCATTCCTGGCAAATTTTTAAATATAGAAACGATTCTTACTTCCTACATTTTGAAAATAATTCGAAATGCTGCAGAATATATAAAAGGTGCCTTGCACGATGATACTTACGAAACAGCGAAATGAATTGCAAAAATTATAGTTTCACAATATCCAAAGGTTTTTGCATTCTCTACGTGGGCGGATGATAATGAGATCACATTAAGGTACTCGAGTAGCGTGAAGTCTTTACAAAAAAGAATATATGACCGAATTAGAACAATGAAGTGTCCTGAACAGAAGCGCAAACGCACTCACGATAGCTACGAAGAAGATGTCCCTCTTCCCAAAATAACGCGATATAATAACAGTCAGGATAGCTACAGTTGTGTCGCTTACGAGCCTCCTCTCCCTGAAAACGAAACTAATGAAAGCTACAAAAAATATAAAGAAGCTCTTTGGCTTTCTTTGTCAAAACTAGAAAGCAAGATTCCAGTTGACGAAGAAATTAGACTTTCATATCATACATATTCTTCTCAAAGAATTTGTTTAAATAGGAAAGAGCAGCTCCAGTTGAATTTAGATGATATTTTGAAAAATCATTGGCCTCACCTCATACGAGAAAAGCATTTTCTAACGCAAGCGTCAACTCTTATTGGAAGAGACATGTCTGAACAGTAGACGACGAGTATTACAAATAGAGTACCTTCTATTTACGAATTCTTCAGGTCTTATTCTAGGAACTACAAGGGATCTAAAAATGTGCCTATAATTGTTAAGAAAATACCATCGGAGTTGGAAATAATTAAAATTACCTGCAATACATTGGAAAGTCAGCTTCTCAAAACTAAAATATTAATTTTTAATGTTTGCAATAATTTTCTTTACCTATATTATTCACATCTATTTAATTATATTTGTAATATTTTTAATTGATCGCAGGATGCGGAGTCTGCTGAGGACCAAATAAAAGCATCAGGAGATTCGACTCATCCTATCCTCATTATCAAAGGTATTGAAACAAATTATTAATATCAAAATATACGAACTCATGATTCTGTTGTAACAGAAATACAAGCAATTACATTTTTATTTACTTTCAGGGACGACTCTGCATCAGGAATCATGTTCGTGTTTTGTCGTCGTGGAAAATACGATTTTACTGGAAACTGATAGTGTCTTGCAAGGAGTTCTTTTCATCGTGTTGAGTCACTATGTGTACAGGTACATCAATCTTAGAATTTATTCAAAGGTGAAATTCTGTTTTTACTACTTTTACACTGTATTTTCTTCATTTTTATTGAAACATATTAAAAATTAAATTTCAAATCAGTGTGGCCGCTGATATGAGAAATGACCGGGAATTTGACAAATTTTTATAAACAAAATGTGGCCAACTTAGACAGGTGGCCAACTTACAGAAATTATGTTAGAAAACCCCTGTTTTTTCATAATATGTACATACTACACGCACCTATGAATGAAATAAGTAGAAAAATACAACTCAAAAGAACTGTGTTGAATTGAAAAAAAATTTCTCGTAAAAAATAATTGGTTGCCCTAAAAAAGGCCGATATGTATCAAATGAGATAAATTGGATGGTAAATTCAGTATAACATCTCCAACTACTTCATTCTTTAAAGTTGACAAAATAATCAATAATTTTCATTTGCTTGGTTACTGTTGCAGAGAAGAGTTGATTCTCGATGTCACTTTGCACCTTAAACAAACTATCCATTAGTTGAGGCTAGTGACTGGAGGAGTACCTTAGTAGTTGCCCTATATATTGTAAAGCTTCTTTATGAGTTGGCACTGATGTACTGTAGTCGTTCACTGTTTCATCGTTGTTACTATCATAACACTCGGCTTCAGAGTGTTCTTTTTGCTGCAAAATTGATTTTAAAATATCGTCAGGTACAGTAGGTATTTCTTCATGAAGAATCAACTTAGCATCAGCGTTAATAATCTCATCAACTATTTACCCAACGAACTGCATGCAAGACTGAAATTGATTTGAGAAACTGAGATCGTGTATCGCAGTCTTCAGCAACGGTGCTAAGATGTTGTAGCGTTTTTTTACGATTCAAATTGGTGAGCCACTCTTCAAACAAATTTCCAGTCATCCATGCCTTCTTATTGGAACGCCAAGTAACGGGATGACTTTTTGGATCGACTCCATTTGCCTTCAATATACGCGGACGTTCAGCATTTCCGATGACCAATAGCTTCAATTTTTCTCCAGTCGAACTGCAGCAGGAAGTACAGTTAACCTTTCTTTTGCAAGCTTTCCACTTGCGCATTTTTATCCTTTGACCACCAAGCTTTTTCTTGGCATCTGTCGATAAAGTAATGCGAATTTATCAGCGTTGAATTTGATTTTCAGGAGCGTATTCCTTCAATAAATTCGGCAATTTCGACTTCCATTTCACTTCTTCTTTTAAATCCGCTGCTGCTGATTCGCCACAGAGAATCCGAAAATTAATGTTGTGTCTTCTTTGGAAAGATTCCAACCAACGGTTGCTCGCTTGAAATTTTTATATACCAAGCTTTTCTGCTATTTCTTTAGCTTTGGACTGAAGCATAGGTCCACTGACTGAAATATCTATAGAACGACATTGAAAGAAAAACTCAAAAACCAAGTTGTTGAGCTCTTCATTTTCAGTATTCCGTAATTTTCGGTTTCTTTCACTGCAGCAGTTTTCACTCCAGTCTTTGAGAATCTAGTTCGTGTTCTTACCGATGTTCCCAACAGTTGACTTCGCAACAGAAAAAGCTTCACAGATTATCCGCTGACTATCACCTTCATCGATTAATTCCAAAACTTCTTTCTTCATTTCAATAGTCAACAGTTTTGAGTGGGGCATCTGTTGACTAAGTAGCTTACTAGCTTGCTGACTCATTGTGGAATAAGATGAAGGAGACTACTGGAGAGGTTTATGTCATATGATCTCTAATCTTCAAACGATATCTGTCTGGAAATTGTAATTTACTGCTCTGCGTGAATTTAAGTGGCCAACTTTGGCAGGTTGGAATAGGTGAAAATCTTGCAAAAAGGCGACCAAGATACAAGATAGACAGGTGGCCAACTTATCGAAGAAAGATCCTATTAAAGTCAATGCAAGTTTTCCGGTTCCGTAAAAACCAGTACAACTCAGACAGGTGGCCAGGTTACAAAGGTTACAAGACGATTCGGAATTAGTTCACAAGTTTAGAATTTTCAGATTAAATTTCAAATGTTATTTCAGTCTGCAATATTTCATTTTTAAACCATTCTATTTAAAATGTTTTAATTAGGAAAAAGAACAATTAATTAATGTACCGAAATATCTGAATATTAATTTAATATCATGAATTAAAAATTAAATATTCAAAAATAAATAAGGTAATTAAACTTTGAAAGTATTGAAAAAAATTCAAAATTAATGTAAAATTTCAAATGATTTCAAATCACTTAGATGAAATGTCTACGTGCACCGAAAAATCCGGTATTTCGTACCATTATTTCGGTGAAAATAGCCCACACTCTAATTTAACCCTTAATTTCCGCTTCTTTGGTTTTCGAATAAATACTATTCAGAGTTTTGGCTTTCTAATTTATTCCTTTTTCCGAATTTTTGGTATTCCTAAGTTTTACCATTATGTATTATAACCCATTCTGAAATTTTACCTTTCTTAAATTTTATCCGTTCCGAAAAATGAACTGGTCCCCAAACTACTATTGTACACTATAAAAAATGTCAGCAATTTTTCCTACTAGTTCGTAGGAAATTTTTCCGAAACTATTTGGAAGCATAGGATTTTCTACAAAAAGTGGAAATATTTCGTAAATTTTCCACAAATTTGCCGATTATTCGGAATAATTTCCGAAATCTTAGGAAATCTATCAAAAGGATCAGGAGATTGCATGAATTTCCGAATTCATACGAAATTCTTCCAAGAAATAGTAAGAAATTATTCCAGCAAAATGGAAATTTTCTCGCTTTTTCTGAATTTTCTTCATTTAAATTACAAAATTTATATTCTCTACAAATTTGGAAATTTTTCCGAATGCTTGACCAATTTTTCCTTTATATTGTTGGAAGTTATTCCACCGAAATGGAATTTTTTTGCCGGAATTTTTTAAAATTATATTACGAAATATGTTTTTCCTATAAAATTGCAAATTTTCCCCAATTCTTGTCTAAATTTTCCTAAAGAAATTTGGAAATTATTCCACCAATATGGAAGTTTTTTACTTTTTTTCGGAATTTCTTCCATTCAAATTACAAAATTTACATTTCTTACAAACTTGGAAAATTGTTCGAATGCTTGGCCAATTTTTCCTATATATTTTTGGAAATAATTCTACCGAAATGGAAATTTATTCTGATTTTCCGGAATTTTTCTCATTTATATTACGAAATATATTTTTCCTATAAAATTGGTAATTTTCCCCGATTAGTGTCTAAATTTTCCTGTAGAATTTTGGAAATTATTTGACCAATATGTAAGTTTTTCACTTTTTTCGGAATTTTTCCATTAAAATTACAAAATTTACATTTCCTATACAATTAGAAATTTTTCTTTGGCTAATTTTTTTATATAATTTTGGAAAATATTCCTCCAAAATGGAAATTTTTTCTTTTTTTTCATTTTTTTCATTTATATTCCAGTGTTCCATTGTGTATGCTTTAATTCGCATTTTATTTTTGAATGCTTAGATTAAAAATATAACGAATTTCAAAAGCTTGAACTTCTTTTCATATAGAAATTTGAATGAGAATCTTGTTTGCTTTTTAATCAACTCCCTAGATTTTTAAAATTCAGAATTCAAAATTATTGTGCGGAAAAATTAAAAATATAGATAGCTGGTAATTTTCTTTTCAGCGGAAGGCTATGTATGGGATGGGTGATTCAGTGGCGAGCACCCTTTAGCCAGATTTGGTTTTGGGCTTTCAAGTCAAAATTTGAAGGAGCTGTCGGTCCCCGGGCAGGAGTCACCTTTACCTGGAATTCAATTAAGCGTCAGGGTTGTACAAATTGTAGGAATGTACAATTTACCTCGGTATCAGAGAGTCCGAGAGGAAATCTTCACTTTTACTTCATGTCCATTACAGTGAACATCAAATTTTGTAACTTGTGTCTTCCTGTAATCTCTTGTGTGTTTTGTGACTCTTTTGGAACTGGCAACATTACTTAAGTGATTAATAGACGCAGCCTTTAGAGCGGAACAATCCTCTTGCGTTCTATAAATTAGAAGGTAAGTGCGTTTTTTATTTTATCAATGTATTGAGTAAATGTAGGGCCTATAATCTTGTGCTATTCGACACGTTGTTTAGTCCAAATATACAATTTTTTACTCCGACATTTAAAATTGTGCAGTGAAAATCAAAATTATATAAAAAGATAAATTTCCTGTTTTATTTCTCAATATTTCCAGGGCATTAAAAATAAACTTCAATATTTCTTTAAAATATTATTTGTTTGTTCATAAAATAGAAAAGTTTCTATTTCTTTATGGAAGGCTTTGCAATCTTTCAAGTCTTTACCTCTTTCGCTTAAATGCGAACTGAATTAATAGAACTCAATAAAACAATCCAATTATTTTATTCTTAACAGTTTTTTCTTTTTGCTAAAGAGTCTATAGTATTGTATTCTTGGTTTATTCTATATTAACTGAAAAACCGTTCTTCATTAAAAATGCGATTCATTTTATTTGCTAAAATCTCGTATTTTTTAATGAAACAAACATTTTTATTCAATATTAATTAAATTTTTTGCAGTAATCACAATTATATTTTTTTTGAGAATTTATCTTTTTTTCAAAGACGAGGAAGTTTGGATGTAGGTTTCTGAAGGAACTACCTGTACTAGTTTCTTAAAAATTCTCTTTTTTAGTTAAAGGCTGATCAGTTTACTTGAAAATTTACATTTTTCATAACAATTAAAATATTTTATTGAATATATTTCCTTGTTTAAAGATAATTTTTTCAACTGAGAATTTAACTGTCTAATTTTGTTTTGGAAACTTATATTTTTAAGTTAAAAATTCAACTATTTGTTTCAAAATAATATATTTGGTTGAAAGTTCGTCTTTCTGGGTGAATTCAATTGATTATTATTAAAAATTAGAATCTTTTTATGTAGAAGTATTACCTATTATATTTGTTGTGGAAACTTTATCTTTTTGGTTTCAAGATGAACAAGTATATATCCATGGATGTTAGTTTTTGGAGGAACTATAGTTGAACTACTTTATTGAAAATTCTCTTTTTTAGTTCAAGACTGATCAGTTTACTTGAAAATTCACATTTTTTATTCAAAATTAAAATATTGTTAAATATATTTGCTTGTTTAAAAATAAGGATTTCAACTGAGAATTTCAATGTTTAATTTTGGTTTGGAAACTTAGATTTTTAAGTTAAAAATTCAAGTCTGTGTTTTAAAATAATCTATTTAGTTAAAATTTCGTCTTTCTGGGTGAATTCGACTGATTGTTAGCGAAAGTTAGAATCTTTCTACGTGGAAGTATTACCTATTATATTTTTGTGGAGAGTTTATCCTTTTGGTTGGGAGATGAATAAGTATATACGCAGTGGGCACAACATTTTAGAACGTAATTGGAACGTCCTAAAAACGTTTCTTGGACGTACACGTCGAAAGACGTGCTTTGAACGTTTTAAAAACTGTCATAAGTCAGACCGAATAATGTTCTAAAAACGACTGACTTAGGACATTTTTAAGTCGTTCTAAGGGTGTTCTTTAACGCTTGTGCCTACTGGGTACCTATGGATTTTGTTTTTTGGAGAAACTATAATTGAACTCCTTTCTTGAAAACTCTCTTTTTTAGTTGAAGACTAATCAGTTTACTTGAAAATTCACATTTTTCATTAAAAATTAAAATATTTTATACCACTTCAACTAAAAATCTCAACTTTAACATGATTTTGTCGCCTTTCCTGGTATAAAATACTGTTCGATATTTGTAAGGTGATTTGACAAAAGGTCAAATACTGTAATTTTGTAATTTTGGTTTGGAAACTTATATTTTTAAGTTCCAAATTCAACTATTCGTCTTAAAATAATCTATTTCGTTCACAGCTTCGAAAAATATCCCGCAAATTGCCGAAAAAGTAAAATCTGTGCTGGCGGAAATGAAAGAAGCACGAGCGTTGCTAAAAAGTGGACTTTCCAATACTTTGGGATTTGTTCCTTTGATAGCTTCATACTTCCAAGAAGAAGTCCTTCTTAACTTAGTAGTAAGTATTATAGTTAAATTTTTATTTTATTTAATTGTACTTTGATTTCAATTCTAAAAAGCTGCACATGTTTTTAAAATTTTGACTGCATAGTTAATTTAAAATTATGTGTATATTTCCTTTCTCCTTTTATTTTTATAGTAATTTCGATGTGTGAATACAATCGATTTTTTCAGGAATTTCCCTATATGAAGAAAATATATTTCATTGCATCGTCATCAAGGAATCGATAGTGTTACAAACGGAAAATGTGATGCAAGGAATCCCACTTCTAGTCCTGAGCCTAGTCACAAGACTAGGAAAGAAATTCACTTATTTATTAACACCAAGAAAAGTCAAGCTACATTTACAATTACGACTTTTGCGTTTCTTGAAATTACCTTGAGACGTAAGGCGTCATAATTAATCCAATTATAATAAAAGATAAAAATATTTAGTTCAAGATGCAACCTAATATTCATTAGGGAATAAGCTCATATTAACAATAACAGTACTGGTTTTATACCCAACTGACTCGTCGTCTCAAAATTCGAGATAAGTAGTCCATTATTTTTCATACATTTGGCTGTTCTTCTTTTCCAATAAATATGATGAAAAATTAAAGCAGTAAACTGTTGCTCACGAAAAGAAATTATTTTTCTCCTAAATCAAGTGGTAGAGAAGTAAATATTAATATTTCTCTAATAAAATGTTTTAGAAACTCTCAATTATTATTGTTTAGTACCAAAATGACCAAACCATCAGAAAAGTGGTACTGTTCCTTGGAACAAATTATTTTCTCCATGAAATCATGTTGAAAATAAATTAACCGTAATACTCTAATAAAAATTTAATAACAATCAGTAAATTTAAATATAGGGTGAGTGATCCAGTGGCTGAACAGTCACCAGGGAATGAACACTAATGCGAAAAATATAGAAATATAACCTTTCAAAGTTAAAGTCTTTATGGACTTCTATATATTTGAAATCTTGAAGCAATTTTGAAGAGTTTAAAATACAATTCATTGCAGTAAATCTTGTAAATAATTTTAAAAATTTCTTGAATTTAAAGCATCATCGATTATGGTGTGTGATGGTGAGAAAGTCGTCGACCATTATAAGGTACGTGTCTAAGCAACTCCTTGTTTACACTGCTTTTACAAAAAATTCTTGAACTTTTCTGTATCAAAGTTGTGTTGTTATAGTTGAAAGATATCATTATTCAACTTCTCACAAGGTTTTTTCACAAAAAGTACGTTTGTTTATTAATAAATGAGTGTTCATGCACTGGACCTTTGAATTGCCCGTGTTCCAGTGAACGAACTCTCTGTTCATTTATTGGAGCAAAACTGTCACGCCGCAGGTCCAGTGAATGAGCAGCAGGTGACGGAGACCTGGCTGTTTTTTCGTTACATATAAATATGTTTGTTTGAATTAATGTAACTATAAATATCGAAGCTATAAATATAAATATATACTATAAACAGTTATAGTTTAAATGTATATTGTTGTGGTTAGAACATAGAAAAAGTACGCACGAACTAAATTAAAGGTAAGACAACCTTGAGGTTACAAATTTAATGCCTTTTTGCATTTAGAAAACGTTGTTTAACTATAAAAAACATTAATTCGTGCTAGGTACTACTGCGTACTAGTCAATATATATTTATAAATGTTTAAAGAATTTCCATTTTTACAACACTGTTATTTATAATTGTATTTGCTAATTTAACTTAAAGCAACATAGTATTCGATATCAAGTGATAAATTTAAATGAAATTTTCTAATCTTTTAGAATCTATCTAATTTACCTGGAAATGGGCCCGCGATAGCAAGGAGACAGAAGACCTTCGACTACGACAACGACTCATTTGTAAAGAGACCTCGTGAAAAATAAAGTTATCGAAATTACAACTGGTGCCACTTTTACTCTCATAGAAGACGTCCTCGAGATTCTAAAGGTAAGCCTACTTCCAAACCAGTAGCATTGCCTGCTTGAAAAAAATAGCAAACGGTTTCCTATCCCCCCCCTCCCACCTGCTGGCAAATTACAGCAAGTGGAACACTCGTCCGCCTTGCTTTCACCGCCTGCTAGAAAATTACAGCAAGCTGAATCATGCTTCCCTGCCAGCTGCTGTCAAATTACAAGAAGTGGGTACCCCCCCACTTTTTTGTGAACTACAGCAAGTGGAGCGTCCTTCGTTCTCTCCCGTCCGCCGCTTGCTCGAAAATTACAGCAAGCCGCTCCCACCTGTTGGAAAATTTAGCAAGTGCCCCCCCCCCCTTGACAAAATATCCATCCTGATTTAGAGTTTCTCCGCAGGTAAATGATGTACCGAAGAAGAAGGAGAAGAAAATACCTTCAGGTCGAGCCCGCAGGAGTGTAAAGAGGTACCTCAGCTTTATATAAGAAGCCGCCTCCAGGTTTGTGGCTGCTTCTACGCCACGGCTGTCAGATGCGATAGCGGAGGTAGCAGCACCACCGAGTCCATAAGTTACGGCGCCAGTAGCCAAATCGTACGACTGGCTGTATCGAGTGTTTGGAGACCCACGCTTTGAACACCTGGAAGCAGAATACCACCCAACGATCATGCAGTCCCAGTTCGCCCAAGAATGAAGCGCAATCGAGGCAGGACAACCAGCCGCCACATCAACACCACAACCACATAGGGTTGCTCCTTGCCTGCCCCCCGGCGGCGATAGAACATTGGAGGCACACCTCGCAATCTCAGATAGCGTGTCCGAAGCCCTCTGCCTGGGCCTGAGCTCTCCGATCGCCCAGTCCCCGACACCACACGCACGGGAACACCGATCCGAGTCCCGCAGGATACTTCAGGAGAATTTTGTCTCGGCGAGACGACGTGACTCGATCGACAATACATCCCCTCGCCGACCGCGCCCAGTCTTGGCCCTGCGAGGAAAGCAAGCCGAGTCTGCACCACACCGGGCGATTGTCGTGCCGCGACGACTACAACTTGAACAGCCGCCAGGAGGCAACTGTCCGCCCCCCAGCCAGTTGCCCACTTTCTGCCCGGTTTGACGGACTCATCCAAAAATGCTGACCGTGTGACACGACCGTCTAGACCGGCCATGAATTCGCGCAAACCTTCATTCCGTATACTAGGGAGCCCGGTAAAACGTCACAAGTCACACCACTTTACCTGTCTTGCAAAGTGAAAACTTTAAATTTGAATATATTAACTTCAATAAATTAATAACTTAGTTGTCAGATAAACCTTTAAAATTACAGTATAATCATAATGACAATTGGAAAATTTAGATCGCATTTTCGTAGCTAAAATGAAATATAATGTCAGAATACATTTTCTCAAGTGCAAACTTTAACCACAATATTTGGCACAACATTTACCAAAACTGGAAGAAAAATTGGTATTGAGCATAATCATCAACATGACGTTTATAATATAATATTGAGCCTCGACTTAGGATACTATCGTATTACAAAATTCCAAAATGTGAGGCCAGTAACACTGTTATTTTACTTCATTTTTAATCAAACGAGACCGATCGTACGCTTGAGCGGGTGCTTTTTTTGTTTAAGATATTTTGTAATTATATCTGCATTTTTTTGCAGTACGGAGTAATTCGAATTAATCTAACATTATTCGAAGAAATTTTAGAGAAAATGTTCCAGACCAAAATTAAACAAGAGAAAATTCTGCAAAAATTTAAAGGCAAAAAATTCCTCCTATCTTCAATAACTGCCGAGTTATGGTACTCAAAAGATCCCGCATTTTTTGAAAAAACAGATGAAAACCCCTCATTCTGAAGTTTGTAGCTGTACTTTGAAACCTGTTATTTTACAGACAAAATGTTTAAAACTTCAATAAAACTACACGCATGTTCAAGTCATTCTAAAGAAAATACAATAACCTAACCTCGAATTGGTCAATATCTTACAGAAAAACGGTAACAAAAAAATTATAGAAGACTAAATTCTGCGTAAATTAATTTAAAAAAAATGTTTTAACTCATATAGGTCATAAGTTATGGCCATGAAACATTGACCCTTTCCATTCGGAAGGCTCTGCATGTACACTTTTTTCTCCTTTTTATTAGAAAATAATTAATTGATAAACAATTGTTTAAATAGTACGATTCACTTTATCAATTGTTTTAATGTATTTACTTTGTGAAAATCATTTTCAGAATATCTGATGTCGAAATTAAACGAAAAAAAACAAATGAACTGGTCTTACATTCTTTATTTATTATTTATGAAGAATATTATTAAAGGAATTAGTTTCCTAGGGGTAGAAACCACCCTTAACAAGCCACAAACATGCTAACCCACCTGACTCTGGGAACAATAAGTTTAGTCGTATATTTTTCTTGCAATAATGAAGTTCCATACCACGAGTGGGTTAACTCACCTACCTGCTAATCCACATAAACCCAGAAATAACCACTAGAAAATCGTAAGCACGCTAACCCACCTAACCCTGGGAGCAGCGAATTTCGTCGTTTACATTTCGTGAAATAATTGAATTCCACACTACAAGTGGGCTAACCTTGAAATGAAATTTTTCAATTTAGCGTATTAACCCATTAACGCCGAGACGGTATGCCATTGTCCCTTGAAAATATTATCTGAGGGGTTTTCGGGGGTTCCTTTTCGATTGACTCAGTTTTTTGTTCTAACTTCTAGAAAAGCGAATATGGAAAACAGTTAGGGCTTTTAAAAAACAACAAATTTTACTATTATGATTCATTTAATATTGTAAATTTACTTAGGATTTTCCAGCTTACTAAAGCAAGACTCAATATTTTCCAGCCACTTTAGGCTGGACTTGAGATTGTCCAGCTAAGCAAGAAAGTACTTGATATTTTCCAGCCAAGTAAGACAAGACTTTAGATTGTCCAGGCAATTATGGCAAGCCTTTGGATTTCCCAGCCAATAAAGGCAAGACCTTTAGTCGTACAGCCAGTAAAGACAAGACTTTGAATCGTCCAGCCAGCCAAGGCAAGACTTACGATTGCCCATTCAGTTAAGCCAAGACTTGAGATTGTCCAGCTACGCGAGGAAGAACTTAATATTTTCCAGTCTTTGTACTTTTATCTTCCCAATTTGACAAATTTAATCTACAAGCATGACAAATTGAGGTTAGTACCCACGGTTTATCCAAATTTTTCATTGAAGACCTATAACAGTTGAAATAAGACGTTTTTATCGAATCATTAATTGATCGGCGGTATTTCTCCGTATCGTACTTTCCACAAACGTGACAAAACGTATTAAATTTCTTAGCGCAAGGAGTTCTTGAACTCATTTTTTTCTTATAATGAACAGTAACGTGGAAATTCTAAAACTCACTATATACAAAAACTCAAACGTGATATCTAACACGGAAAGATTTGTAGCAAAAAACGAATTTCATCACTGACGCATAACACGTCATAAAAGCGTCGCCAGCTCAGTGAGCCAGCTAGTGATCGAATACTGTCTTCTCCATAGAACAGCATGCACATACAGCGAATGTGAACATTAGAATGCACACATAGTGCGCAGTAGCATTCCGCGCAGTCCGTCTTCTTTTGTTCTAACAATGTGCGAAGTTTGGTTCCAATCGACTGCACGATTTTTTGTTGGTATTTTGTGCGCGATCCTTTGTTTTTTTTTAAAGCCCTAAATTGTGGCCGTCATATTGGATCTTCAAGGGGTTATAACAAAAAACTGACACCGGCAATAGAAAGGGCACCCTCGAAAACCCCTTAGATAATATTTTGAAGAAGAAATATCGAACCGTCAGCAATAGAGAATGCGTTTAATAAATCTGAACACCTCAGCGTTCATGGGTTAAAACGTTAAAATAAAAAATTTCAAATTACAATATTTTGGTGAAAAATAAAGATATCCTAATAATTTCAAGTAGGTTTGAAAGGGGAAGATTAGTACTTTCAAATCCTATATTAGATTTTGTGGTAGAAATTTTTCTTGTTCGGTTACATAACCTCAAATATAGCTAAAAAAGCATTTTTTGCACTTTTAGGGTGGGATACTCGTATCTTGGAAACCTGACGTACAGGAGCAATTTTGAGCTCGTATTCGGATTCAGCGCATCAAAATCCTTCGGAAATATTACGTCTGGTCTCTGGCTTTAAAATTTATCGGCCTGTGTAATTGATGTGGTATTTCTATTTTCTTTGCCTTTCTTATGAACATAAACAGTTTTATTAAATTGACAAAATTAATGATTTATTAATTTTTTATTAAAAAGCGTAATTGAGGACATAAAAGAACTATTCCGGATGTAACTTTTTCCATTCAATCTCATTCTCGTATTTGTTTTGTCAAATTCGTTAATAACGCAATAATTTGTTTAAGCAAATTGTTTAAACAAATTCATTTTGAAAAAGTAATGGCAAATTTAAAATCAGCGATGCCTCAAACCTTTAAAACTATATGTGGTTTATTTAGTTCGGAGATAAAAAATCTTTTGAATCCGCCAAATTGAAATTGAGCATTTTGGTACTTTATTTATTGCCAGCCACACCAAAAATATAAAATTGAATAATAATATCGGGTTTCTCATTGTTTTTTTACCTTAAAAATGTTATATCTGGAAAGCATGCAAAAACTCACGTTTTTTTTAGATATTTTGGTCCGTCATTTAAAAAAAAAAGTAATTCTGAAAAATTTAAAATGAATGAACAAATGTTAAAGATAATCTGTACTAAATTTGGTAGAAAAATAGTATACGAGATATTTAGGTGGTGGTTAGATATTTAGATAGTTATATCCAATTGTGATTTTCTCCGACGATCATGAGTATAGAATTCTTGGGTCTCGGAACGAAATATTAAATGGGACAGCGTACCATAGAAATTGAAAACTTTGATTTCGCCATGGGGGAGTCCGCCCCCCC
>NC_046657.1:183630964-183632771 GCF_010883055.1 Belonocnema kinseyi
CCCCCTCCTTGGATCCGCCACCGAATTGTATACATATTTATTTTTATTTAATTTTGACAACAGATATTCTGGAATTTTTTTTACAAAGTAAATACATTATATATGCGCACAATCCACAGTGTGAAGCGCATTGTTTAAACAATTGTTGAACATTTTTTTGTCTTTAAATTTGTCAGCATTTCCTCTAGTTTCATTTTTGTCTTGAACATTTTGCCCTAAATTTGAATGAGGCGGGTCACACCACGAAAACACGAATCCATTTTTTAATCCGTGCCTTCAATTCTTTTTTTTCTTGTTTTTTTTTTTTTTTCTTTTTTTCTTTTTTTTCATGTCTTTTTCAGTCTTGCATTTTTTTAGCCTGAGAACTTTTTTGAGATAAAATATCGAGCTGAAACCTTCGAAAATGTATTAGACTACAATAAAGTACGTTAAAGTACTTCATTTGGGAAGGAAATTCGCAAAAATTATTTTTGACCAAATTGCCTTTCATTATCTTTTTTCTGAGCCTCGGCAATTTTTGAACGTTCGAACTTTTTTTATGCATAAAATATCGGCCTCAAACTTTGAGAAATGCAAGAGCCGACAAAAAACTACGTTGGGAAGAATCGTGGGTATATGGTTATGACGTCGAAACTAAAGCCCAATCGTCTCAGTGGAAGCATACTGAGTCTCCAAGACCGAAAAAAGCACGTCAAGTTCGGTCAAATGTGAAGGTTTTGCTCAATGTCTTCTTTGATTACCGTGGCGTAGTGCATCAGAAATTCTTACCGCAAGGTCGTACGGTCAATAAGGAGTATTACCTTCAAGTTATGCGCCGTTTGCGAGAGGCGATACGCAAAAAACGTACGGAACTTTGGAAAAACAATTCGTGGCTTTTGCATCACGATAATGCACCTGCTCATTCATCGTTGCTTGTGAAAGATTTTCTGACCAAAAACAGCACCACAGTCATGCCTCAGCCTCCATATTCACCGGATTTGGCCCCCAGTGACTTTTTTCTTTTCCCAAAACTGAAGAAACCCATAAAAGGATATCGATTTTCAACGACTGAGGAGATAAAAACTGCATCGCTGAAAGAACTCAAGGCTATACCACAAAATGATTATCAGAATTGCTTCGATGATTAGAAAAAGCGTTGGCACAAGTATATTATATCTGAGGGGAATTACTTTGAAGGGAACAACATAAATATTGAGGAATAAATGAATATTTTTTGAGAAAACCATAAAGTCACGTTATTTTTTGAACACACCTCGTATTTGAGTATTGAAATCATAATATGCATTAGAAAAGTAGGCAAAAAGGAATTGTGCAGAATGCTGATAGTTTAGGTTCGTATGACATGACAATGAACAAGCATAAAACTTCACGTACTTTGAAATTGCTCTCCTATACTTTTGTATTACAGCAATGTTAATAATTGTGGACCAAATATAAGCATTGTAAAGGTTGAGGGCAAAATAGGCTTTTTTCGGCCTATTTTTTGGACCTCGCTAGTGCCCTGGGGCCAAATATAGAAATGTGTTAGATGTATTAAATAGCTGTTAATTGAAAACCAAAGTGAGCATTACTTTTCATTTTTTTATTTCACAAAATTGCTCCTACTTAGGGATTGTGAAGACTCTCTAAATAAATTTAAAAATATAAAATACCAGTAATTATACAATCATTTTCCACGTCAACCGCCTATCAATGAAGAAGATATGTGATTTTACTTTTGTAAGGTTTATTTTATAGAAAATATACAATGAAAAATGATTTTACAATTAGTGGTATTTTCTAGTTTTTAATTTTTTCAGGTCTTCTC
>NC_046657.1:183632871-183640189 GCF_010883055.1 Belonocnema kinseyi
AGCGCAAACTTCTTGAAGACGGCTGCCGGCGGAATCGTGTAAAAGCCGGCGTAAGTGTGTAAATGCTTTAAATTTTGATCTTAGAATGTTATCGACTAAAAGAGTTGAACTTTAAACCTGAATAGATGAATTGTGGAACCGAAATTTCATTGCTTAAACTAAATAAATAGTCTGAACCAAAGTTCGTTCTTTTCAGTCAAAAGAGATCCATTTCCAACCAAGAAATATGACATTTTGTATTGATTTTTGATTGCAGATACGAAAAATATACACTAGATATTTCCTCAGAACTGGATGAAAATGTAACCTCTATGAATGCACTTTACAATCTGCTAAAGTAAGTTATATAAATCAATCATTATTAGCGTTCTCCTATCACTGGTGCTGCGACGCCTGCCGGCGCACTCTCGTAGTTGGCGCAAGACGCATATTCGCTCGCATCATGTATCGTGTGTGCTTCAGTCGCTGTTGTCATTGTGGCATTGTGTTCATTGATTGTGTAATTCTTTGTGTTACTTTGTGTATTTTTATCTCTAATTGCTTTAATCCAAGGGGAAGTGATCAAGCAAACCTGACATATGTCTAGATTCCACGGCACTAAAAAACGTAAATGTATGAAAATTAAATCTTGCTGATACTTTCCTTTATCATAAACAAAACAATTTTAAAACTCTACTTATGCGCGCACGAAGTGCTTGCTCCATGGGCACACGTGCGTGCAGGCACGGCACACAGTAGGGTATTTTTGATTTGTTCGTGCAAATAATCGACGACTCGTCAATTTTCAACCGAATTGATTTTTTTTTTAAATACTCGTTAATAAATTCACTGTCGGAGAGATATGCCACTATTACGGTTTGAATCGTCAGTACGTCAAAAAAACGTCGGCAGTCGTCGGCCGATTTTTAGGCTATTAAGATGTCAGTAATATTTGGTAATTCGTACAAACAATGCTTCATGCTCATTGTTATTTATGTATTCAAATATTACAAGTGCAAACCTTTCTAGTCTCATTATATTTTTTCACTAAAGATTTTAAATAATAGTTAATAAACGTTCATAACTTTAATACTTTAATTTTCAAATTATTCAACCGAGAAACGTTTATTCTGAAGAAATCAACGAAATAGTATTTTATAGAAGTTTAAATCTTTTTTTCTTGTAGTTTTTATGTTTATTTTAATAAAATTATTATTTAAATAATTAAATACCGACCAAAATTTTTTTATCAATGTATTACGTATTATTTTAAAGTAAGGTTTCCGGACTCGTTGGATGAAAATGTATGGGTGTTGAGCATCTGCTCTGATTGATCAGTAAAATTAACAACAATAATAATTAAAGAAAGTTATATGCGATATGAGATTGTTATATCAGTGACATTATACTCTTTTCCATGGTTTGTACGAATTACCAAATATTACTGACATCTGAATAGCCTAAAAATCGGCCGACTGCCGACGTTGGTCGACATTTTTTGACGTACTGACGATTCAAACTGTAATAGTGGCGTATCTCTCCGACAGTAAATTTGTTCACGAGTATTTAAAAAAATTCAATTCGGTTGAAAATTGTCGAGTCGTCGATTATTTGCACGAACAAATCCAAAATACCCTACTGTGCGGCGGGTCGGGCATATGCCCCTCCATGGATGACACATCTGCGTACTGATCTGCGCGCACGTCGATTTTAATTTTAATTTAAACAAATTTTTTTTTAGGTGAGTATCAATATTGAAGCTTATTAACCTTACTAAAATCTATAAAATGATGATACCCTTACCAGATAATTATCTTGTTTATTTGAAAAAATTAAAGAGAGAAGATACAAAAAATCAATGAAAATCGAGTTATGTTTCTTCAAGTACAGAGGATAAATATCTGGTTAGGGTATAATCTTGTAGATTTTCTTATTTCTTTCAAAAATAATTGTAGAAAAATACAAGGTATAGGTACATTTTGGAAAGTGTAAATTTGCATACATTTCAGGAAGCTGAACAAGTTATTGCCAGGGTCTTTCGCGCTGCGCTTTTCTACTCGACTTCAGAATATTGCGGCAAACTTTTGCTGCAATCTGGAATAAAAAAATACAATTTATACCAAAAATGATGAATTGGTAAATTAAAAAGCCAGATTTAGAAAAAAACGATTAGTGGTACAGGAAGAAAAATATTTCAGGTGACTTTTCTACATCAAAATATGAATTTTTAATGAGAATTGAATTTTTAAAGAAAATACTCCAATTTTTAACTCAAAAATAAGAATTTTTAACAAAACAGTTTGATTTTTTATAACAAATGATAACTTTTCAACAAAATTGTTGAGTTTTCAACCAAATAATAAAATTTATAACTTAAAAGTTGATATTTAATAGGAAGCAACTAAGAACAATGTTATATCATGGTTACCAAAGGTACTAATACAAATAATTGAGTTTTGAATACACAGTCAAACATTGCTGTGTGTTTAAAAGAATTCATTTTCTTAATTAGATTTTTTTAACTGAATGACATCAAAATTAAATGTTTTAGTCTCAAATAATTTAAGTTTGCTTATCAATTAAAATTTTGTTTCATTTAGAACAAATTTAGAATTATCTTCTAAAATAAATTACTGATGTTCGAAACTCAGTTCAATTCAAAACAAGTGTATATCATGATGTGTCATTTCAAAAGACTTGATAGATTTTTCTACCAAAAATTAGTAAAATTTAAATTATTGACCTTTTTTGTTTTTGACTCCTCATCCTGAGGTGGAGTACCTGGCGGCCACGTTTGTAGCGTTTGATATAGGTAAGGCCAGTTCGTTTGAAAGTTTTGGCCTCTGTAAGGTGGTAAACTATACAGCGGGATTTGCTGATGCGTTGATGGAGGCGGTATGGAATATGTTTGAGGTATGAGATGAGGAGGTGGCTGATGCGATGGCAAGGCAGGATGAGCAATTCGATGCGGTGGCATCACGGGATATGGCATTTTCCGTGGTGGAATCCCTAATTACGGCATTTCTTGAGCCGGCAGAGGCATTTGAGGCATCAGAAAATGAGGCATCGCCGGATGAGGCATCTGCGGAAGAGGCAGTGCATACTGCTGATCATACATCGTCAAGGACGATGTAGATGCAGGGTACATTCCTTTCATACGTGCCTGCCTCTCTTTCTCCTCCGCGATGCGCGTTTCACGTAAGGTCACCACAGCCTCTTTCCTCCCGACCAGTTCCGTCCTCTCCACAAGATTAACCAGATCCCCCTCCTCCGCCGCTGCTTAAAGGCCCTGTCCTCTTCCTTGAACCTCAGCGTCGGCAACCACTACTACGACTTGCTCCTTTAGTGGCCTTTCAATCCCTGGACCCTGGACCCTGCGCCACCTTAATCTCTGGAGCCACAGGTGGATGTGCAAGACGCGCAGCTCCACTACCTCCTCTTCTGTTTGCCATTTGTTGGCTTCCACCCCGTTTGTTTTCTGGAAAGTTTAAAGAGTTAAATTTCCGTAACAAATTCATTTTTGTTTTGTTTAAAATTGAACTATTTTGTCGGAAATTTATTGTAAAAAAGGATTTTCATTGAAAAGAAATGAATTTTTCATTAAAATAGATGCATTTTCTATTAAAAACGATGAATTTTCACATGAAAAAATATTTTTTTCCTAATTTCTACAAAATCGTTAAATTTTTCACTTTAAAAATTAATCTTAAAATTAAAAAATAAGTATTTAACCCAAAATGGAATAGTTACGTTTATAGTATAAAATTTAATTGTGTGCAAAATAGTTCAATTTTCGATGGAAGAAATGAATTTTCAACTGAAAAATATTTTAAACCATAAAAGAACCAAGTTTACGACAGAATAGTTAAATTTTGAAACATATAGTTGGATTTTCAATTCAAGAAGGTAAATTTTTAACCAAAAAATGCATGAAATGAATTCTGAGAAAAATTAAAAACAAAAAACCAAATTTCTTTATTCTTCCGTAAAAATTGTAAAAAGGGTGTAAAATAGTGTGTACCAGAATTTTGCGATTTTATGTAATTAAGGGCTGGGATGCAAGAACCGGGCGAACGCTCGAAACAGGTAAAACTATTGTCCACGTGAAAAAAGTGGAGATGAAAAAATATTTTTTGAATTTTAATTTTTAAACATACATTTTAATAGGAAATTTAATTGCGCATCTTTTTCCACCAATAAAAAGAGTTTTAGCTTTTTTAGTTTCCGAAATAAATAGAAAACTTTCACTACTGTTCTAAGAGTAACTGTGAAGGTTAGAAGTTGAAACATTTACATTGAAAAAAGTTAATAATTTTTTTCTGTCACGTCATAAAAATTGGACATTGATACTTTCCAGCGTTTGGGGAGTCGAGCGAATTGTGAACTAGAAAGGAGTTCCAGCAACAAAGTTGTTCAGTAAGGAATAAAGAAGTTTTTTAAAAATTATTACTTCGATTAATTAAACGGTTCAAAAACTATGATTGCCTTACTTCGAGTGCGGTCGGTGTTCGCACGTAGCCAAGAGCGTCTCCCGCGTCTCCGCTTGGATAACCGAATTCGATCGACAGCTCGTTGAAAGTACACAATGAAAATTAAACAAGTAATTAAAGTAATGGTTTCTCTTCAATATAGTGTACTTTACTCTTTAGGCTTATTTAAAAAGGATGCAAAAAATATTCTTTCAAAACAA
Organism: Belonocnema kinseyi; assembly: GCF_010883055.1. Lineage (NCBI taxonomy): Eukaryota > Metazoa > Arthropoda > Insecta > Hymenoptera > Cynipidae > Belonocnema > Belonocnema kinseyi. The sequence goes on from NC_046657.1 coordinate 183,637,541, forward strand.
ATTCAAAATATAGGAAACTATAATCATTAAAGCCTACTTTTTATAGTGCATTCTGCTATGTTGACAAAACAATGTAAAAAAAGGTCATTTCATGATAAATTTCGGTTTTTTCGCTGACCTGATCATTTCGATATATTCGATGAATGACTGTGAGTAACGCGCTTGGTTGAAAGTCAACTGCTTTATCCACGTAAAATGTACTTTATTGGTTAATTTAAGACAGAAAGATTGTTGACTTTCCGTCAACGCGTGCATGTGACATTAAATTTATAGGTTAATTTAAGTCCGTTAATAGTTGAAATTCATAAGATTTATGCGCTATAGTTCATTTTTTAGGAATATGAAAATATTATAAAATTAAAAATTTAATAATTCTAGGAAATGAATATTTTTGTTAAAAGTGAGCATTGAATAAATGATTCATCTAGGAAATTTTATCCCTTATATCATCTGAACTTGTTTATAGATTATATGCAGTAAGTAAGGTACTTATAACCATTTCAAGTTACCAGGTACAGAACGTAAATCTTTAATCCTTTTTATATCTTTTTTTTATCACATATGTAATATTATTTTATTCATAATCAAAATCTGTTATAGATCTTAGTACATATATCAGAACAGGAAATGTTGACGAAACGACTACCATGAGCTCAGTGTTGATCGATACTATGCAGCGCTATCGACGCCTTATTGGCTACTCTCAACTGCTCTCTTTGTGCCTCTTCGAAAATCGCCGAAATTCGTTTAAGTGTTTGCGCATCGCCGCATCGCATTTCGCACACGCCTTTCTACCAGCACGAATTGAATTTCAGAGCGCGCGAATGAAAATCATCCTACACTCAAAAAACCTGTCAGTTAATCATAGTTAATCATAGTTATAAACAATAAGGGTCAGATACCAAAAATGCTACACAAGATAATTACATTGTTTATTATAAAATTAATGATATAAAAAAATGTGATCGCTAATAACTTAAAAATTGTTTCTTTTATGGGAGGGTGTGTTTATAAAAAATACATTGTTTATATGGCCATAAATAAATAATCGCTCGTCGTACGAGAATATATCAACAGAGTGAAAAGTTTAATCATGTGTCAAGGATTAATAAAAAAAAATTAGGTCAGTTCTAGTAATTGAGGGTGATTATTTATATTAGTTCTTATAAACAATTAAGCAAAAGGAATAATGAGCAAAAAATTATGTTAATAGTGCTAGATAAAGCTTTCGCAACAATTTGAAGCAACATGGCAATTTTGTTGAAAAACTATTTGTTTATAAAACTGTACATTGCAAACGGTGTCTCGTACGAAAAAAGTGCAGAACGCAAAAAAGTTTTATTTTTGTTCAGCCATGTTAAAAATGATTTTATAAATTTGTTTGTTAATAAATAATGAAATTGTTCGAAAAAAGGGTTTAAACCAAAATTGACTCATATTTCGAAAACCTACCTACGATATTCGTAATCAGGGGTCTTTTTTTGACCTTAAAAAGAAGAGTAATCTCGGCGACATATGAGTGCATACAGAAGTGTTATGGGCAACCGGATGACAAGTGTAAATAAGGACATCCCTAGTGCGCACTTACTGCTTTTTAATGCTGTACATTAACGAATCAATTAACTTTAAAAATTTTTTAATTGATTATTTTAATAAATTTCAAGCTGGAAACATTAAAAATTAACAACTTTATTTTTTTTAACTGGACATTTCGTAAATTAGAAGTTAAATTTTTTTTATATTTTCGAAGTTTTTTCAGAACTTCCAAATATTTTAATAAATAACACAGGTTAAACGATCAATGTTTTTTTTTATCTAAATTTTTTCATCTTTTACGATTTTAGTTTTTAATTGTTTAGGCCTTTTGAAATTCTTTGAATTAAAAAAAAGGAATTTTCGATGTTTCGTTATTTTTGGTGGGATTCAAATTTAAATTTTCGATTTTTCAAGAAAATACAATAAGTTGTTATGGTAATCTTCTATAGCTTTCGAAAAGCAAACTTTCTTCTTCTAGTAACTTTTTCTCATATCGTGCGTTGTTTGGCTTCAAATGTTCATTTTCGTTTTATTTTGAATTTTGAAAAAGTTATAATTGACAATTTTCTTTTTATTGAAAAAGTCGAGGGTATAAATTGTTCAAGTTTTTCTAGTGTGAATATAAAAATCGAAAATTCCATTCACAAAATACGTTTTAAGTTTAGGTGTGTGTGTGTGGGGGGTGGGGGTTCTGTCGAAGTATCATTTTCCATGTGAAGACCAATCCAAAAAGTAGCATTGGGGGGGCGGCTGGATTTCCTGAAAATTGTATCACGTACTTTGTGAATGGCCCCTAAGAAACTGTTGTAGGAGTGTACTGAAACGGTTCAATATATCAAATTAACCTAATATTTATAAAAGCAATTATGAAGCGGGAGACACAGAAACAGGGTACATTAAATCGTCGAACGATCGAAAATCTCTCGATGTGAATCCGTAAGAAGGAGAGGCCGATACAATTAATCGGTAAAACTAAGCAAAACTATTAAAGGGAAAATCGTCTCTGGGGCTCAGCTAGAACAAGCCGGCGACAAAGAAAGAGAGGCGACACTAAGACCAACCGCGGGCAGGCATCCAATATATGAAGAGCGATGCTTTACGACCCGGAGAAAC